>NC_141786.1:1200376-1500376 GCF_054643075.1 Acanthaster planci | reverse complement strand
CTCCAGGAGTGTGTCTGGAAGAATATCTGGTTGGATACATCATGAAAGGCTTGTATGAAATCTTTTCATCAGAGAGCGGAAACATAAATGCGTTTTACATTATTTCTCATATAATAAATGGTAAGACACCATGAACGTTCGGGGGCAAGTTGAAGGACCCTTCTTTTCTGATCTTATAAAATATCTTGCTGAAAACTATCCTAAGGTGCTTATTAGTCTTTCATCTGTCTTTGAAAGTAATTGACTTAAACCAGCATACATTATGACAGAAATCTTTGAACTAGACTCATATTGAAAAGGGGCATTTTCTGTCCTTTTCACACTGCAGATTGTGTCATAAAGATTCTCAGCCTCACTTGGTCTACTACTTGGACTTGCTTCCACTTTCTATGTATTCCAGGATACTCTTGTGAGTACAAGAATAAAGGACAGGCAGGTGGAAGTTTATTGCTGTATATAAAAGAATCCTTGTCCTATATTGTTAGACCAGATTGATGTAGCGTCTATTTTTCATCGAAATAAACGTTCCTAAGAGGATAAACATTATTTTAGGATTAATTTAGAGACCCCCTGGTCTCAATGTTTCTAATTGCACGGATGATTTTCACAACATTCTGTGTAAATAACTTCTGAAAATAAATGTGTTATATTCTTTGGGATTAAAGGTACTTTGGATTGTTATAACACCAACTTACCTTCTACTTCTTGGACAATTATACTTTGTCGGCAGCAGGACTATTAGTTAGACTCTACCGTAGACTACGGGCCGATCAGACCTAATTTCACTTCTAGGCCGGTGTCAAAGGCTCCGAATAAAAAAAATGCTTTTGCAGGCCTTTTCTCGCCCGGGGAAGGTAGACAAATTCTCTTCCAATAACGTCCAAACCACTAACAAGCTACGTGTGGAATCCAAAAAGCAAGTTACGTGGGATAAATATTTTGCATCAACTTCCGCAAGCAGTTCCGCTCAAACATTTCTACTAACCGATTCACGATTGTGTGATGCACATATATCTTTCCGCCAGCATTACCATTTATAGAAATGACATCAATACCTTCGTTTCTGTCAACAAGGACATTTGACTCCTTTTTGTGACTTATTCCCAAGGGAAACATAAAGGGACAAACACAATACTATGTTTGTTAAGTCCCGCTTTTTGGTCTGGTTGTAGTCAACAGCCACATTACACATTTTGGAATGCATACACCCACCCGCCGATTAATGGCAGATTCCATAGACAGCTAAATCTCGTGACTGCATTTGTTCGTTTTGGTAAGTGTTGGTCGGCTGCCATTTTGAACTGAGATTTGAAGTGGCTGGTCTGATTCTACACGGTGGGGGCTCATGAATGTCTATGCACCAGTGTGCTCAGAGTTCTCTTTAGTAAAACAAAGACAGGGATCCAGACAATTCCTTTGAATTCGACACGTGACTGTGAGGCGACCCGTTATTTTATCAGAAACGTTGAGACCTTTGGTCAGGGAATCGGAGTATGATTAACAACTGGACCCAAATGTATGGAATGTTAATTCCTTCATTTTGAGTGTCATCTTTAGCATGAGCAACAGCCGGTTGATCGGAAGGCTCATTCTTGTACACAAATTAATAAGACGTGGACTCTAACTTGGACTCAAATTCAAACATTGGGACTCGACTACGTACACAAGGCTGATCCCTTCATACACACTCGTTAACATACACCAAATGCCATACAGATACACAGACCATGAATACGGTCCTTGATCTATACGTTAAATACCAAATAATACAAATAAAATTACCTTCAACTGAAAAAAAATTATCTAATGTACGCTAGGGCACCTTACGCCCTTTCACACTCCAGGAGTGTGTCTGGAAGAATATCTGGTTGGATACATCATGAAAAGGCTTGTATGAAATCTTTTCATCAGAGAGCGGAAACATAAATGCGTTTTTACATTATTTCTCATATAATAAATGGTAAGACACCATGAACGTTTGGGGGCAAGTTGAAGGACCCTTCTTTTCTGATCTTATAAAATATCTTGCTGAAAACTATCCTAAGGTGCTTATTAGTCTTTCATCTGTCTTTGAAAGTAATTGACTTAAACCAGCATACATTATGACAGAAATCTTTGAACTAGACTCATATTGAAAAGGGGCATTTTCTGTCCTTTTCACACTGCAGATTGTGTCATAAAGATTCTCAGCCTCACTTGGTCTACTACTTGGACTTGCTTCCACTTTCTATGTATTCCAGGATACTCTTGTGAGTACAAGAATAAAGGACAGGCAGGTGGAAGTTTATTGCTGTATATAAAAGAATCCTTGTCCTATATTGTTAGACCAGATTGATGTAGCGTCTATTTTTCATCGAAATAAACGTTCCTAAGAGGATAAACATTATTTTAGAATTAATTTAGAGACCCCCTGGTCTCAATGTTTCTAATTGCACGGAAGAATTTCACAACATTCTGTGTAAATAACTTCTGAAAATAAAATGTGTTATATTCTTTGGGATTAAAGGTACTTTGGATTGTTATAACACCAACTTACCCTTCTACTTCTTGGACAATTATACTTTGTCGGCAGCAGGACTATTAGTTAGACTCTACCGTAGACTACGGCCGATCAGACCTAATTTCACTTCTAGGCCGGTGTCAAAGGCTCCGAATAAAAAAATGCTTTTGCAGGCCTTTTCTCGCCCGGGGAAGGTAGACAAATTCTCTTCCAATAACGTCCAAACCACTAACAAGCTACGTGTGGAATCCAAAAGGCAAGTTACGTGGGATAAATATTTTGCATCAACTTCCGCAAGCAGTTCCGCTCAAACATTTCTACTAACCGATTCACGATTGTGTGATGCACATATATCTTTCCGCCAGCATTACCATTTATAGAAATGACATCAATACCTTCGTTTCTGTCAACAAGGACATTTGACTCCTTTTTGTGACTTATTCCCAAGGGAAACATAAAGGGACAAACACAATACTATGTTTGTTAAGTCCCGCTTTTTGGTCTGGTTGTAGTCAACAGCCACATTACACATTTTGGAATGCATACACCCACCCGCCGATTAATGGCAGATTCCATAGACAGCTAAATCTCGTGACTGCATTTGTTCGTTTGGTAAGTGTTGGTCGGCTGCCATTTTGAACTGAGATTTGAAGTGGCTGGTCTGATTCTACACGGTGGGGGCTCATGAATGTCTATGCACCAGTGTGCTCAGAGTTCTCTTTAGTAAAACAAAGACAGGGATCCAGACAATTCCTTTGAATTGGACACGTGACTGTGAGGCGACCCGTTATTTTATCAGAAACGTTGAGACCTTTGGTCAGGGAATCGGAGTATGATTAACAACTTGACCCAAATGTATGGAATGTTAATTCCTTCATTTTGAGTGTCATCTTTAGCATGAGCAACAGCCGGTTGATCGGAAGGCTCATTCTTGTACACAAATTAATAAGACCTGGACTCTAACTTGGACTCAAATTCAAGCATTGGGACTCGACTACGTACACAAGGCTGATCCCTTCATACACACTCGTTAACATACACCAAATGCCATACAGATACACAGACCATGAATACGGTCCTTGATCTATACGTTAAATACCAAATAATACAAATAAAATTACCTTCAACTGAAAAAAAATTATCTAATGTACGCTAGGGCACCTTACGCCCTTTCACACTCCAGGAGTGTGTCTGGAAGAATATCTGGTTGGATACATCATGAAAAGGCTTGTATGAAATCTTTTCATCAGAGAGCGGAAACATAAATGCGTTTTACATTATTTCTCATATAATAAATGGTAAGACACCATGAACGTTCGGGGGCAAGTTGAAGGACCCTTCTTTTCTGATCTTATAAAATATCTTGCTGAAAACTATCCTAAGGTGCTTATTAGTCTTTCATCTGTCTTTGAAAGTAATTGACTTAAACCAGCATACATTATGACAGAAATCTTTGAACTAGACTCATATTGAAAAGGGGGCATTTTCTGTCCTTTTCACACTGCAGATTGTGTCATAAAGATTCTCAGCCTCACTTGGTCTACTACTTGGACTTGCTTCCACTTTCAATGTATTCCAGGATACTCTTGTGAGTACAAGAATAAAGGACAGGCAGGTGGAAGTTTATTGCTGTATATAAAAGAATCCTTGTCCTATATTGTTAGACCAGATTGATGTAGCGTCTATTTTTCATCGAAATAAACGTTCCTAAGAGGATAAACATTATTTTAGGATTAATTTAGAGACCCCCTGGTCTCAATGTTTCTAATTGCACGGAAGATTTTCACAACATTCTGTGTAAATAACTTCTGAAAATAAAATGTGTTATATTCTTTGGGATTAAAGGTACTTTGGATTGTTATAACACCAACTTACCTTCTACTTCTTGGACAATTATACTTTGTCGGCAGCAGGACTATTAGTTAGACTCTACCGTAGACTACGGCCGATCAGACCTAATTTCACTTCTAGGCCGGTGTCAAAGGCTCCGAATAAAAAAATGCTTTTGCAGGCCTTTTCTCGCCCGGGGAAGGTAGACAAATTCTCTTCCAATAACGTCCAAACCACTAACAAGCTACGTGTGGAATCCAAAAAGCAAGTTACGTGGGATAAATATTTTGCATCAACTTCCGCAAGCAGTTCCGCTCAAACATTTCTACTAACCGATTCACGATTGTGTGATGCACATATATCTTTCCACCAGCATTACCATTTATAGAAATGACATCAATACCTTCGTTTCTGTCAACAAGGACATTTGACTCCTTTTTGTGACTTATTCCCAAGGGAAACATAAAGGGGACAAACACAATACTATGTTTGTTAAGTCCCGCTTTTTGGTCTGGTTGTAGTCAACAGCCACATTACACATTTTGGGAATGCATACACCCACCCGCCGATTAATGGCAGATTCCATAGACAGCTAAATCTCGTGACTGCATTTTGTTCGTTTGGTAAGTGTTGGTCGGCTGCCATTTTGAACTGAGATTTGAAGTGGCTGGTCTGATTCTACACGGTGGGGGCTCATGAATGTCTATGCACCAGTGTGCTCAGAGTTCTCTTTAGTAAAACAAAGACAGGGATCCAGACAATTCCTTTGAATTGGACACGTGACTGTGAGGCGACCCGTTATTTTATCAGAAACGTTGAGACCTTTGGTCAGGGAATCGGAGTATGATTAACAACTGGACCCAAATGTATGGAATGTTAATTCCTTCATTTTGAGTGTCATCTTTAGCATGAGCAACAGCCGGTTGATCGGAAGGCTCATTCTTGTACACAAATTAATAAGACGTGGACTCTAACTTGGACTCAAATTCAAACATTGGGGACTCGACTACGTACACAAGGCTGATCCCTTCATACACACTCGTTAACATACACCAAATGCCATACAGATACACAGACCATGAATACCGTCCTTGGTCTATACGGTAAATACCAAATAATACAAATAAAAGTACCTTCAACTGAAAAAAAATTATCTAATGTACGCTAGGGCACCTTACGCCCTTTCACACTCCCAGGAGTGTGTCTGGAAGAATATCTGGTTGGATACATCATGAAAAGGCTTGTATGAAATCTTTTCATCAGAGAGCGGAAACATAAATGCGTTTTACATTATTTCTCATATAATAAATTGGTAAGACACCATGAACGTTCGGGGGCAAGTTGAAGGACCCTTCTTTTCTGATCTTATAAAATATCTTGCTGAAAACTATCCTAAGGTGCTTATTAGTCTTTCATCTGTCTTTGAAAGTAATTGACTTAAACCAGCATACATTATGACAGAAATCTTTGAACTAGACTCATATTGAAAAGGGGCATTTTCTGTCCTTTTCACACTGCAGATTGTGTCATAAAGATTCTCAGCCTCACTTGGTCTACTACTTGGACTTGCTTCCACTTTCTATGTATTCCAGGATACTCTTGTGAGTACAAGAATAAAGGACAGGCAGGTGGAAGTTTATTGCTGTATATAAAAGAATCCTTGTCCTATATTGTTAGACCAGATTGATGTAGCGTCTATTTTTCATCGAAATAAACGTTCCTAAGAGGATAAACATTATTTTAGAATTAATTTAGATACCCCCTGGTCTCAATGTTTCTAATTGCACGGAAGAATTTCACAACATTCTGTGTAAATAACTTCTGAAAATAAAATGTGTTATATTCTTTGGGATTAAAGGTACTTTGGATTGTTATAACACCAACTTACCTTCTACTTCTTGGACAATTATACTTTGTCGGCAGCAGGACTATTAGTTAGACTCTACCGTAGACTACGGCCGATCAGACCTAATTTCACTTCTAGGCCGGTGTCAAAGGCTCCGAATAAAAAAATGCTTTTGCAGGCCTTTTCTCGCCCGGGGAAGGTAGACAAATTCTCTTCCAATAACGTCCAAACCACTAACAAGCTACGTGTGGAATCCAAAAGGCAAGTTACGTGGGATAAATATTTTTGCATCAACTTCCGCAAGCAGTTCCGCTCAAACATTTTCTACTAACCGATTCACGATTGTGTGATGCACATATATCTTTCCGCCAGCATTACCATTTATAGAAATGACATCAATACCTTCGTTTCTGTCAACAAGGGACATTTGACTCCTTTTTGTGACTTATTCCCAAGGGAAACATAAAGGGACAAACACAATACTATGTTTGTTAAGTCCCGCTTTTTGGTCTGGTTGTAGTCAACAGCCACATTACACATTTTGGAATGCATACACCCACCCGCCGATTAATGGCAGATTCCATAGACAGCTAAATCTCGTGACTGCATTTGTTCGTTTGGTAAGTGTTGGTCGGCTGCCATTTTGAACTGAGATTTGAAGTGGCTGGTCTGATTCTACACGGTGGGGGCTCATGAATGTCTATGCACCAGTGTGCTCAGAGTTCTCTTTAGTAAAACAAAGACAGGGATCCAGACAATTCCTTTGAATTGGACACGTGACTGTGAGGCGACCCGTTATTTTATCAGAAACGTTGAGACCCTTTGGTCAGGGAATCGGAGTATGATTAACAACTTGACCCAAATGTATGGAATGTTAATTCCTTCATTTTGAGTGTCATCTTTAGCATGAGCAACAGCCGGTTGATCGGAAGGCTCATTCTTGTACACAAATTAATAAGACGTGGACTCTAACTTGGACTCAAATTCAAACATTGGGACTCGACTACGTACACAAGGCTGATCCCTTCATACACACTCGTTAACATACACCAAATGCCATACAGATACACAGACCATGAATACGGTCCTTGATCTATACGTTAAATACCAAATAATACAAATAAAATTACCTTCAACTGAAAAAAAAATTATCTAATGTAAGCTAGGGCACCTTACGCCCTTTCACACTCCAGGAGTGTGTCTGGAAGAATATCTGGTTGGATACATCATGAAAAGGCTTGTATGAAATCATTTCATCAGAGAGCGGAAACATAAATGCGTTTTACATTATTTCTCATATAATAAATGGTAAGACACCATGGAACGTTCGGGGGCAAGTTGAAGGACCCCTTCTTTTCTGATCTTATAAAATATCTTGCTGAAAAACTATCCTAAGGTGCTTATTAGTCTTTCATCTGTCTTTGAAAGTAATTGACTTAAACCAGCATACATTATGACAGAAATCTTTGAACTAGACTCATATTGAAAAGGGGCATTTTCTGTCCTTTTCACACTGCAGATTGTGTCATAAAGATTCTCAGCCTCACTTGGTCTACTACTTGGACTTGCTTCCACTTTCAATGTATTCCAGGATACTCTTGTGAGTACAAGAATAAAGGACAGGCAGGTGGAAGTTTATTGCTGTATATAAAAGAATCCTTGTCCTATATTGTTAGACCAGATTGATGTAGCGTCTATTTTTCATCGAAATAAACGTTCCTAAGAGGATAAACATTATTTTAGGATTAATTTAGAGACCCCCTGGTCTCAATGTTTCTAATTGCACGGAAGATTTTCACAACATTCTGTGTAAATAACTTCTGAAAATAAAATGTGTTATATTCTTTGGGATTAAAGGTACTTTGGATTGTTTATAACACCAACTTCCCTTCTACTTCTTGGACAATTATACTTTGTCGGCAGCAGGACTATTAGTTAGACTCTACCGTAGACTACGGCCGATCAGACCTAATTTCACTTCTAGGCCGGTGTCAAAGGCTCCGAATAAAAAAATGCTTTTGCAGGCCCTTTTCTCGCCCGGGGAAGGTAGACAAATTCTCTTCCAATAACGTCCAAACCACTAACAAGCTACGTGTGGAATCCAAAAAGCAAGTTACGTGGGATAAATATTTTGCATCAACTTCCGCAAGCAGTTCCGCTCAAACATTTCTACTAACCGATTCACGATTGTGTGATGCACATATATCTTTCCGCCAGCATTACCATTTATAGAAATGACATCAATACCTTCGTTTCTGTCAACAAGGACATTTGACTCCTTTTTGTGACTTATTCCCAAGGGAAACATAAAGGGACAAACACAATACTATGTTTGTTAAGTCCCGCTTTTTGGTCTGGTTGTAATCAACAGCCACATTACACATTTTGGAATGCATACACCCACCCGCCGATTAATGGCAGATTCCATAGACAGCTAAATCTCGTGACTGCATTTGTTCGTTTGGTAAGTGTTGGTCGGCTGCCATTTTGAACTGAGATTTGAAGTGGCTGGTCTGATTCTACACGGTGGGGGGCTCATGAATGTCTATGCACCAGTGTGCTCAGAGTTCTCTTTAGTAAAACAAAGACAGGGATCCAGACAATTCCTTTGAATTGGACACGTGACTGTGAGGCGACCCGTTATTTTATCAGAAACGTTGAGACCTTTGGTCAGGGAATCGGAGTATGATTAACAACTGGACCCAAATGTATGGAATGTTAATTCCTTCATTTTGAGTGTCATCTTTAGCATGAGCAACAGCCGGTTGATCGGAAGGCTCATTCTTGTACACAAATTAATAAGACGTGGACTCTAACTTGGACTCAAATTCAAACATTGGGACTCGACTACGTACACAAGGCTGATCCCTTCATACACACTCGTTAACATACACCAAATGCCATACAGATACACAGACCATGAATACGGTCCTTGATCTATACGTTAAATACCAAATAATACAAATAAAATTACCTTCAACTGAAAAAAAATTATCTAATGTACGCTAGGGCACCTTACGCCCTTTCACACTCCAGGAGTGTGTCTGGAAGAATATCTGGTTGGATACATCATGAAAAGGCTTGTATGAAATCTTTTCATCAGAGAGCGGAAACATAAATGCGTTTTACATTATTTCTCATATAATAAATGGTAAGACACCATGAACGTTTGGGGGCAAGTTGAAGGACCCTTCTTTTCTGATCTTATAAAATATCTTGCTGAAAACTATCCTAAGGTGCTTATTAGTCTTTCATCTGTCTTTGAAAGTAATTGACTTAAACCAGCATACATTATGACAGAAATCTTTGAACTAGACTCATATTGAAAAGGGGCATTTTCTGTCCTTTTCACACTGCAGATTGTGTCATAAAGATTCTCAGCCTCACTTGGTCTACTACTTGGACTTGCTTGCACTTTCTATGTATTCCAGGATACTCTTGTGAGTACAAGAATAAAGGACAGGCAGGTGGAAGTTTATTGCTGTATATAAAAGAATCCTTGTCCTATATTGTTAGACCAGATTGATGTAGCGTCTATTTTTCATCGAAATAAACGTTCCTAAGAGGATAAACATTATTTTAGGATTAATTTAGAGACCTCCTGGTCTCAATGTTTCTAATTGCACGGAAGATTTTCACAACATTCTGTGTAAATAACTTCTGAAAATAAAATGTGTTATATTCTTTGGGATTAAAGGTACTTTGGATTGTTATAACACCAACTTACCTTCTACTTCTTGGACAATTATACTTTGTCGGCAGCAGGACTATTAGTTAGACTCTACCGTAGACTACGGCCGATCAGACCTAATTTCACTTCTAGGCCGGTGTCAAAGGCTCCGAATAAAAAAATGCTTTTGCAGGCCTTTTCTCGCCCGGGGAAGGTAGACAAATTCTCTTCCAATAACGTCCAAACCACTAACAAGCTACGTGTGGAATCCAAAAGGCAAGTTACGTGGGATAAATATTTTGCATCAACTTCCGCAAGCAGTTCCGCTCAAACATTTCTACTAACCGATTCACGATTGTGTGATGCACATATATCTTTCCGCCAGCATTACCATTTATAGAAATGACATCAATACCTTCGTTTCTGTCAACAAGGACATTTGACTCCTTTTTGTGACTTATTCCCAAGGGAAACATAAAGGGACAAACACAATACTATGTTTGTTAAGTCCCGCTTTTTGGTCTGGTTGTAGTCAACAGCCACATTACACATTTTGGAATGCATACACCCACCCGCCGATTAATGGCAGATTCCATAGACAGCTAAATCTCGTGACTGCATTTGTTCGTTTGGTAAGTGTTGGTCGGCTGCCATTTTGAACTGAGATTTGAAGTGGCTGGTCTGATTCTACACGGTGGGGGCTCATGAATGTCTATGCACCAGTGTGCTCAGAGTTCTCTTTAGTAAAACAAAGACAGGGATCCAGACAATTCCTTTGAATTGGACACGTGACTGTGAGGCGACCCGTTATTTTATCAGAAACGTTGAGACCTTTGGTCAGGGAATCGGAGTATGATTAACAACTGGACCCAAATGTATGGAATGTTAATTCCTTCATTTTGAGTGTCATCTTTAGCATGAGCAACAGCCGGTTGATCGGAAGGCTCATTCTTGTACACAAATTAATAAGACGTGGACTCTAACTTGGACTCAAATTCAAACATTGGGACTCGACTACGTACACAAGGCTGATCCCTTCATACACACTCGTTAACATACACCAAATGCCATACAGATACACAGACCATGAATACGGTCCTTGATCTATACGTTAAATACCAAATAATACAAATAAAATTACCTTCAACTGAAAAAAAATTATCTAATGTACGCTAGGGCACCTTACGCCCTTTCACACTCCAGGAGTGTGTCTGGAAGAATATCTGGTTGGATACATCATGAAAAGGCTTGTATGAAATCTTTTCATCAGAGAGCGGAAACATAAATGCGTTTTACATTATTTCTCATATAATAAATGGTAAGACACCATGAACGTTTGGGGGCAAGTTGAAGGACCCTTCTTTTCTGATCTTATAAAATATCTTGCTGAAAACTATCCTAAGGTGCTTATTAGTCTTTCATCTGTCTTTGAAAGTAATTGACTTAAACCAGCATACATTATGACAGAAATCTTTGAACTAGACTCATATTGAAAAGGGGCATTTTCTGTCCTTTTCACACTGCAGATTGTGTCATAAAGATTCTCAGCCTCACTTGGTCTACTACTTGGACTTGCTTCCACTTTCTATGTATTCCAGGATACTCTTGTGAGTACAAGAATAAAGGACAGGCAGGTGGAAGTTTATTGCTGTATATAAAAGAATCCTTGTCCTATATTGTTAGACCAGATTGATGTAGCGTCTATTTTTCATCGAAATAAACGTTCCTAAGAGGATAAACATTATTTTAGGATTAATTTAGAGACCTCCTGGTCTCAATGTTTCTAATTGCACGGAAGATTTTCACAACATTCTGTGTAAATAACTTCTGAAAATAAAATGTGTTATATTCTTTGGGATTAAAGGTACTTTGGATTGTTATAACACCAACTTACCTTCTACTTCTTGGACAATTATACTTTGTCGGCAGCAGGACTATTAGTTAGACTCTACCGTAGACTACGGCCGATCAGACCTAATTTCACTTCTAGGCCGGTGTCAAAGGCTCCGAATAAAAAAATGCTTTTGCAGGCCTTTTCTCGCCCGGGGAAGGTAGACAAATTCTCTTCCAATAACGTCCAAACCACTAACAAGCTACGTGTGGAATCCAAAAGGCAAGTTACGTGGGATAAATATTTTGCATCAACTTCCGCAAGCAGTTCCGCTCAAACATTTCTACTAACCGATTCACGATTGTGTGATGCACATATATCTTTCCGCCAGCATTACCATTTATAGAAATGACATCAATACCTTCGTTTCTGTCAACAAAGACATTTGACTCCTTTTTGTGACTTATTCCCAAGGGAAACATAAAGGGACAAACACAATACTATGTTTGTTAAGTCCCGCTTTTTGGTCTGGTTGTAGTCAACAGCCACATTACACATTTTGGAATGCATACACCCACCCGCCGATTAATGGCAGATTCCATAGACAGCTAAATCTCGTGACTGCATTTGTTCGTTTGGTAAGTGTTGGTCGGCTGCCATTTTGAACTGAGATTTGAAGTGGCTGGTCTGATTCTACACGGTGGGGGCTCATGAATGTCTATGCACCAGTGTGCTCAGAGTTCTCTTTAGTAAAACAAAGACAGGGATCCAGACAATTCCTTTGAATTGGACACGTGACTGTGAGGCGACCCGTTATTTTATCAGAAACGTTGAGACCTTTGGTCAAGGAATCGGAGTATGATTAACAACTGGACCCAAATGTATGGAATGTTAATTCCTTCATTTTGAGTGTCATCTTTAGCATGAGCAACAGCCGGTTGATCGGAAGGCTCATTCTTGTACACAAATTAATAAGACGTGGACTCTAACTTGGACTCAAATTCAGACATTGGGACTCGACTACGTACACAAGGCTGATCCCTTCATACACCCTCGTTAACATACACCAAATGCCATACAGATACACAGACCATGTATACGGTCCTTGATCTATACGTTAAATACCAAATAATACAAATAAAATTACCTTCAACTGAAAAAAAATTATCTAATGTAAGCTAGGGCACCTTACGCCCTTTCACACTCCACGAGTGTGTCTGGAAGAACATCTGGTTGGATACATCATGAAAAGGCTTGTATGGAATCTTTTCATCAGAGAGCGGAAACATAAATGCGTTTTACATTATTTCTCATATAATAAATGGTAGACACCATGAACGTTTGGGGGCAAGTTGAAGGACCCTTCTTTTCTGATCTTATAAAATATCTTGCTGAAAACTATCCTAAGGTGCTTATTAGTCTTTCATCTGTCTTTGAAAGTAATTGACTTAAACCAGCATACATTATGACAGAAATCTTTGAACTAGACTCATATTGAAAAGGGGCATTTTCTGTCCTTTTCACACTGCAGATTGTGTCATAAAGATTCTCAGCCTCACTTGGTCTACTACTTGGACTTGCTTCCACTTTCTATGTATTCCAGGATACTCTTGTGAGTACAAGAATAAAGGACAGGCAGGTGGAAGTTTATTGCTGTATATAAAAGAATCCTTGTCCTATATTGTTAGACCAGATTGATGTAGCGTCTATTTTTCATCGAAATAAACGTTCCTAAGAGGATAAACATTATTTTAGGATTAATTTAGAGACCTCCTGGTCTCAATGTTTCTAATTGCACGGAAGATTTTCACAACATTCTGTGTAAATAACTTCTGAAAATAAAATGTGTTATATTCTTTGGGATTAAAGGTACTTTGGATTGTTATAACACCAACTTACCTTCTACTTCTTGGACAATTATACTTTGTCGGCAGCAGGACTATTAGTTAGACTCTACCGTAGACTACGGCCGATCAGACCTAATTTCACTTCTAGGCCGGTGTCAAAGGCTCCGAATAAAAAAATGCTTTTGCAGGCCTTTTCTCGCCCGGGGAAGGTAGACAAATTCTCTTCCAATAACGTCCAAACCACTAACAAGCTACGTGTGGAATCCAAAAGGCAAGTTACGTGGGATAAATATTTTGCATCAACTTCCACAAGCAGTTCCGCTCAAACATTTCTACTAACCGATTCACGATTGTGTGATGCACATATATCTTTCCGCCAGCATTACCATTTATAGAAATGACATCAATACCTTCGTTTCTGTCAACAAGGACATTTGACTCCTTTTTGTGACTTATTCCCAAGGGAAACATAAAGGGACAAACACAATACTATGTTTGTTAAGTCCCGCTTTTTGGTCTGGTTGTAGTCAACAGCCACATTACACATTTTGGAATGCATACACCCACCCGCCGATTAATGGCAGATTCCATAGACAGCTAAATCTCGTGACTGCATTTGTTCGTTTGGTAAGTGTTGGTCGGCTGCCATTTTGAACTGAGATTTGAAGTGGCTGGTCTGATTCTACACGGTGGGGGCTCATGAATGTCTATGCACCAGTGTGCTCAGAGTTCTCTTTAGTAAAACAAAGACAGGGATCCAGACAATTCCTTTGAATTGGACACGTGACTGTGAGGCGACCCGTTATTTTATCAGAAACGTTGAGACCTTTGGTCAGGGAATCGGAGTATGATTAACAACTGGACCCAAATGTATGGAATGTTAATTCCTTCATTTTGAGTGTCATCTTTAGCATGAGCAACAGCCGGTTGATCGGAAGGCTCATTCTTGTACACAAATTAATAAGACGTGGACTCTAACTTGGACTCAAATTCAAACATTGGGACTCGACTACGTACACAAGGCTGATCCCTTCATACACACTCGTTAACATACACCAAATGCCATACAGATACACAGACCATGAATACGGTCCTTGATCTATACGTTAAATACCAAATAATACAAATAAAATTACCTTCAACTGAAAAAAAAATTATCTAATGTACGCTAGGGCACCTTACGCCCTTTCACACTCCAGGAGTGTGTCTGGACGAATATCTGGTTGGATACATCATGAAAAGGCTTGTATGAAATCTTTTCATCAGAGAGCGGAAACATAAATGCGTTTTACATTATTTCTCATATAATAAATGGTAAGACACCATGAACGTTTGGGGGCAAGTTGAAGGACCCTTCTTTTCTGATCTTATAAAATATCTTGCTGAAAACTATCCTAAGGTGCTTATTAGTCTTTCATCTGTCTTTGAAAGTAATTGACTTAAACCAGCATACATTATGACAGAAATCTTTGAACTAGACTCATATTGAAAAGGGGCATTTTCTGTCCTTTTCACACTGCAGATTGTGTCATAAAGATTCTCAGCCTCACTTGGTCTACTACTTGGACTTGCTTCCACTTTCTATGTATTCCAGGATACTCTTGTGAGTACAAGAATAAAGGACAGGCAGGTGGAAGTTTATTGCTGTATATAAAAGAATCCTTGTCCTATATTGTTAGACCAGATTGATGTAGCGTCTATTTTTCATCGAAATAAACGTTCCTAAGAGGATAAACATTATTTTAGGATTAATTTAGAAACCTCCTGGTCTCAATGTTTCTAATTGCACGGAAGATTTTCACAACATTCTGTGTAAATAACTTCTGAAAATAAAATGTGTTATATTCTTTGGGATTAAAGGTACTTTGGATTGTTATAACACCAACTTACCTTCTACTTCTTGGACAATTATACTTTGTCGGCAGCAGGACTATTAGTTAGACTCTACCGTAGACTACGGCCGATCAGACCTAATTTCACTTCTAGGCCGGTGTCAAAGGCTCCGAATAAAAAAATGCTTTTGCAGGCCTTTTCTCGCCCGGGGAAGGTAGACAAATTCTCTTCCAATAACGTCCAAACCACTAACAAGCTACGTTGGAATCCAAAAGGCAAGTTACGTGGGATAAATATTTTGCATCAACTTCCGCAAGCAGTTCCGCTCAAACATTTCTACTAACCGATTCACGATTGTGTGATGCACATATATCTTTCCGCCAGCATTACCATTTATAGAAATGACATCAATACCTTCGTTTCTGTCAACAAGGACATTTGTCTCCTTTTTGTGACTTATTCCCAAGGGAAACATAAAGGGACAAACACAACCCTATGTTTGTAAAGTCCCGCTTTTTGGTCTGGTTGTAGTCAACAGCCACATTACACATTTTGGAATGCATACACCCACCCGCCAATTAATGGCAGATTCCATAGACAGCTAAATCTCGTGACTGCATTTGTTCGTTTGGTAAGTGTTGGTCGGCTGCCATTTTGAACTGAGATTTGAAGTGGCTGGTCTGATTCTACACGGTGGGGGCTCATGAATGTCTATGCACCAGTGTGCTCAGAGTTCTCTTTAGTAAAACAAAGACAGGGATCCAGACAATTCCTTTGAATTGGACACGTGACTGTGAGGCGACCCGTTATTTTATCAGAAACGTTGAGACCTTTGGTCAAGGAATCGGAGTATGATTAACAACTGGACCCAAATGTATGGAATGTTAATTCCTTCATTTTGAGTGTCATCTTTAGCATGAGCAACAGCCGGTTGATCGGAAGGCTCATTCTTGTACACAAATTAATAAGACGTGGACTCTAACTTGGACTCAAATTCAAACATTGGGACTCGACTACGTACACAAGGCTGATCCCTTCATACACCCTCGTTAACATACACCAAATGCCATACAGATACACAGACCATGTATACGGTCCTTGATCTATACGTTAAATACCAAATAATACAAATAAAATTACCTTCAACTGAAAAAAAATTATCTAATGTAAGCTAGGGCACCTTACGCCCTTTCACACTCCACGAGTGTGTCTGGAAGAACATCTGGTTGGATACATCATGAAAAGGCTTGTATGGAATCTTTTCATCAGAGAGCGGAAACATAAATGCGTTTTACATTATTTCTCATATAATAAATGGTAAGACACCATGAACGTTTGGGGGCAAGTTGAAGGACCCTTCTTTTCTGATCTTATAAAATATCTTGCTGAAAACTATCCTAAGGTGCTTATTAGTCTTTCATCTGTCTTTGAAAGTAATTGACTTAAACCAGCATACATTATGACAGAAATCTTTGAACTAGACTCATATTGAAAAGGGGCATTTTCTGTCCTTTTCACACTGCAGATTGTGTCATAAAGATTCTCAGCCTCACTTGGTCTACTACTTGGACTTGCTTCCACTTTCTATGTATTCCAGGATACTCTTGTGAGTACAAGAATAAAGGACAGGCAGGTGGAAGTTTATTGCTGTATATAAAAGAATCCTTGTCCTATATTGTTAGACCAGATTGATGTAGCGTTCATTTTTCATCGAAATAAACGTTCCTAAGAGGATAAACATTATTTTAGAATTAATTTAGAGACCCCCTGGTCTCAATGTTTCTAATTGCACGGAAGATTTTCACAACATTCTGTGTAAATAACTTCTGAAAATAAAATGTGTTATATTCTTTGGGATTAAAGGTACTTTGGATTGTTATAACACCAACTTACCTTCTACTTCTTGGACAATTATACTTTGTCGGCAGCAGGACTATTAGTTAGACTCTACCGTAGACTACGGCCGATCAGACCTAATTTCACTTCTAGGCCGGTGTCAAAGGCTCCGAATAAAAAAATGCTTTTGCAGGCCTTTTCTCGCCCGGGGAAGGTAGACAAATTCTCTTCCAATAACGTCCAAACCACCAACAAGCTACGTGTGGAATCCAAAAGGCAAGTTACGTGGGATAAATATTTTGCATCAACTTCCGCAAGCAGTTCCGCTCAAACATTTCTACTGACCGATTCACGATTGTGTGATGCACATATATCTTTCCGCCAGCATTACCATTTATAGAAATGACATCAATACCTTCGTTTCTGTCAACAAGGACATTTGACTCCTTTTTGTGACTTATTCCCAAGGGAAACATAAAGGGACAAACACAATACCATGTTTGTTAAGTCCCGCTTTTTGGTCTGGTTGTAGTCAACAGCCACATTACACATTTTGGAATGCATACACCCACCCGCCGATTAATGGCAGATTCCATAGACAGCTAAATCTCGTGACTGCATTTGTTCGTTTGGTAAGTGTTGGTCGGCTGCCATTTTGAACTGAGATTTGAAGTGGCTGGTCTGATTCTACACGGTGGGGGCTCATGAATGTCTATGCACCAGTGTGCTCAGAGTTCTCTTTAGTAAAACAAAGACAGGGATCCAGACAATTCCTTTGAATTGGACACGTGACTGTGAGGCGACCCGTTATTTTATCAGAAACGTTGAGACCTTTGGTCAGGGAATCGGAGTATGATTAACAACTGGACCCAAATGTATGGAATGTTAATTCCTTCATTTTGAGTGTCATCTTTAGCATGAGCAACAGCCGGTTGATCGGAAGGCTCATTCTTGTACACAAATTAATAAGACGTGGACTCTAACGTGGACTCAAATTCAAACATTGGGACTCGACTACGTACACAAGGCTGATCCCTTCATACACCCTCGTTAACATACACCAAATGCCATACAGATACACAGACCATGAATACGGTCCTTGATCTATACGTTAAATACCAAATAATACAAATAAAATTACCTTCAACTGAAAAAAAATTATCTAATGTACGCTAGGGCACCTTACGCCCTTTCACACTCCAGGAGTGTGTCTGGAAGAACATCTGGTTGGATACATCTTGAAAAGGCTTGTATGAAATCTTTTCATCAGAGAGCGGAAACATAAATGCGTTTTACATTATTTCTCATATAATAAATGGTAAGACACCATGAACGTTTGGGGGCAAGTTGAAGGACCCTTCTTTTCTGATCTTATAAAATATCTTGCTGAAAACTATCCTAAGGTGCTTATTAGTCTTTCATCTGTCTTTGAAAGTAATTGACTTAAACCAGCATACATTATGACAGAAATCTTTGAACTAGACTCATATTGAAAAGGGGCATTTTCTGTCCTTTTCACACTGCAGATTGTGTCATAAAGATTCTCAGCCTCACTTGGTCTACTACTTGGACTTGCTTCCACTTTCTATGTATTCCAGGATACTCTTGTGAGTACAAGAATAAAGGACAGGCAGGTGGAAGTTTATTGCTGTATATAAAAGAATCCTTGTCCTATATTGTTAGACCAGATTGATGTAGCGTCTATTTTTCATCGAAATAAACGTTCCTAAGAGGATAAACATTATTTTAGGATTAATTTAGAAACCTCCTGGTCTCAATGTTTCTAATTGCACGGAAGATTTTCACAACATTCTGTGTAAATAACTTCTGAAAATAAAATGTGTTATATTCTTTGGGATTAAAGGTACTTTGGATTGTTATAACACCAACTTACCTTCTACTTCTTGGACAATTATACTTTGTCGGCAGCAGGACTATTAGTTAGACTCTACCGTAGACTACGGCCGATCAGACCTAATTTCACTTCTAGGCCGGTGTCAAAGGCTCCGAATAAAAAAATGCTTTTGCAGGCCTTTTCTCGCCCGGGGAAGGTAGACAAATTCTCTTCCAATAACGTCCAAACCACTAACAAGCTACGTTGGAATCCAAAAGGCAAGTTACGTGGGATAAATATTTTGCATCAACTTCCGCAAGCAGTTCCGCTCAAACATTTCTACTAACCGATTCACGATTGTGTGATGCACATATATCTTTCCGCCAGCATTACCATTTATAGAAATGACATCAATACCTTCGTTTCTGTCAACAAGGACATTTGTCTCCTTTTTGTGACTTATTCCCAAGGGAAACATAAAGGGACAAACACAACCCTATGTTTGTAAAGTCCCGCTTTTTGGTCTGGTTGTAGTCAACAGCCACATTACACATTTTGGAATGCATACACCCACCCGCCGATTAATGGCAGATTCCATAGACAGCTAAATCTCGTGACTGCATTTGTTCGTTTGGTAAGTGTTGGTCGGCTGCCATTTTGAACTGAGATTTGAAGTGGCTTGTCTGATTCTACACGGTGGGGGCTCATGAATGTCTATGCACCAGTGTGCTCAGAGTTCTCTTTAGTAAAACAAAGACAGAGATCCAGACAATTCCTTTGAATTGGACACGTGACTGTGAAGCGACCCGTTATTTTATCAGAAACGTTGAGACCTTTGGTCAGGGAATCGGAGTATGATTAACAACTGGACCCAAATGTATGGAATGTTAATTCCTTCATTTTGAGTGTCATCTTTAGCATGAGCAACAGCCGGTTGATCGGAAGGCTCATTCTTGTACACAAATTAATAAGACGTGGACTCTAACTTGGACTCAAATTCAAACATTGGGACTCGACTACGTACACAAGGCTGATCCCTTCATACACACTCGTTAACATACACCAAATGCCATACAGATACACAGACCATGAATACGGTCCTTGATCTATACGTTAAATACCAAATAATACAAATAAAATTACCTTCAACTGAAAAAAAATTATCTAATGTACGCTAGGGCACCTTACGCCCTTTCACACTCCAGGAGTGTGTCTGGAAGAACATCTGGTTGGATACATCATGAAAAGGCTTGTATGAAATCTTTTCATCAGAGAGCGGAAACATAAATGCGTTTTACATTATTTCTCATATAATAAATGGTAAGACACCATGAACGTTTGGGGGCAAGTTGAAGGACCTTTCTTTTCTGATCTTATAAAATATCTTGCTGAAAACTATCCTAAGGTGCTTATTAGTCTTTCATCTGTCTTTGAAAGTAATTGACTTAAACCAGCATACATTATGACAGAAATCCTTGAACTAGACTCATATTGAAAAGGGGCATTTTCTGTCCTTTTCACACTGCAGATTGTGTCATAAAGATTCTCAGCCTCACTTGGTCTACTACTTGGACTTGCTTCCACTTTCTATGTATTCCAGGATACTCTTGTGAGTACAAGAATAAAGGACAGACAGGTGGAAGTTTATTGCTGTATATAAAAGAATCCTTGTCATATATTATTAGACCAGATTTATGTAGCATCTATTTTCCATCGAAATAAACATTCCTAAGAGGAAAATCATTATTTTAGGATTAATTTACAGACCCCCTGGTGTTAAGTGTTCTAATTTCACGGAAGATTTTGACGAAATCCTGTGTAAAATAACTTCTGAAAATAAAATGTTTTATATTCTGTGGGATTTCAATATCAACCTGATAAAATGCAACACCCATAACTCATCGCCGAAAACTTTAACAATTTTTCAAATATTGGTCCGGAGCTTGCTTCTAAGATCCCTCAAGCCAATTCCAATCCGACAGATTTTATAGTTGGTGACTTCAATGATTCATTTTTTATGAATCCATTTTCTGCAAATGAACTTTTAAAATGTATAGATAAACTACCGTCGTGAAGAGCTCTGGACATGACTTGGGTGCATTCCTTGTTGAGAAAAATAGACATGAAATTGATTCTCCTCTGTTAAAAATTTGTGACCTATCGTTTACATCTGGAACCATGCCTAATGACTTCAGGATTGCTGAAGTAATTCCTGTATTCAAAACTGGTGACCCACAGATTATATCCAACTCCCGTCCTCTTTCTATTCTACCTAATTCTTCTAAAGTCCCAGAACGTCTGGCAGCAAATCGTCTGAATTCATAATATAGAATAATATCTTAACTAAGTCACAGTATGGATTTCCTGCAAACTACTCGACCCACATGGCTCTAAATTTAGCTCTTCTTTAGACCCTCGTACTATTGCTTTGTTTCTGGACCAATCCGAGGTATTTGATACTATTGATCATAAAATTTTACTTTAAAACTGAATGGATATGGCATTAGAGGAGTGGCTTTGGATTGGTTTAGAAAGTCCTATCTTTCTGACCGAAAACAGTTTGTCCAATGGAAACATTGTTTATCAACTCTTAAATCTATCAGATGTAGTGTCCCACAAGGATCAATCAATCCTAGTCCCTATTGCTTAGGCCTATCTCATTTATATCAACGACATATGTCATTCCTCGAGTTTGGTATCCTTTATTTTATTTTCAGATGATACGTTTATTTTATACAATCATAATCGTTTAAATGAAGTAGTCAGTACTCTAAAAAATGAATTACGTCACATTTCGTATTGGTTTCAGAGTAATCGGTTTTCTACCTATGAAAAAAGGACGTGTTAAATGCTCTTGTATAATACCGATAGAAATAGTATTATTGATGTATATGTTAATAATTCAAAAATAAGTCAATTAATAAGTTCCTTCAAATTTCTCGGTGTTATTATTGTAAGGGGACGGACTTTTTCAGTGTACTCTTTTGTGTCTGTGTAGTTAATTACAAGGGGAACATACTTGTACAAGTCTATTATTTACCGTTTAGTTACCCTTGGAACATACATTATTCATGATGTCAACGTCATGACAAGCAAATCACCTTATTCCTTACCGCATTTTGATCGATTAGTTATTATGAGAATTTATTGCTGTGAACCATTAATCGAGTCTTTGTACACGTAGTTAGTGGTATTACGTGGAGTCGATCCGCTTTGTGTGAGAATCGTTCAAGTATCGATAAAACGCGGCATGGTTTAGAGAAAGTGGCTTCTCGAAGTTTGATGCGAAGTTTGGACGACCAAAGACAATTTTTGTGTCGTGTTTGGCCGCTTTCCTCTTTTAAAACCCCTTTGGCAGAGCACTGTCAGGTCGACCATTTATTCTAGCATCAGATTACTGTGCATTTAAAACAATAGCATGTTTCCTTGCAGTTAATTGTGAGTATAATGACCAAAATCATGCTGGAGTGTGTGGCATGTTGTACTACACGTAGTATACCCATACATATACATGTACATGTATGTGCGTTTATATGACAACGCGTCATGATGAACGGAGTACGTATAGTGCATTGTGTGTCATGTAGCCGGTGCCACGCTCTGCGTGCCCCCCCGCTCATGCTTACATGTAAATCGGTGCCCGTTCGTGCTAAGTTATTTTGCCTTCGCTCCGTAGCATAACTCTCTTTGGGTGGTCGTTAAACATGTTCAAATTGCATTCGGTGTATAAGATCGGCCTAATCGGATACATGTAAATGCACTTGCACGTAAAGAATTTGGATGCTCATTTTTGGAAATATTTCATTGAATTCACAGTCTATAGTGTGCCGTAAGTACCGGTGTGTCGCTCCTGTGCACATTGACTTACAAGTTCAGTGGTCGTCACCGTGGGTGAGGAAACTATACATTAATCATTGCCCTGTTTGAGATGTCAAAGGACATGCAACTATTTTTGTGTGTGCCATTACATGTGTATCAATAGTGGAATTTTATTTTATTAATTTATTTATGGAAAAGTCAAAGTGATTTTATTTTTCTACTTTGTACCATTGTAGGGTTTTTTTTCCCCCTGGGAATTCCTGGTCAGCGAATAAAATTCTGATGCAATATATCAAGTGTGTGACTGTCGGGTCCCTTTGATGCTGTAGACCTGAATCCCTTTTAAGGAGGGGTTCGACCCGGGGCATCCCCGATCGGCGTGCCGCTTCATTATTGATAAAAGTCTTAACTGGGAATGCACTACCAACAGATCCATGTGTCAGTTTCACGTATACTAGGGATTTTGCGGAAGTTGAAATATATTGCCAACAAAAGTACTTCTTTCTATTTATAATACCTTAGCTCTGCCCCGTCTTCAGTTGGGTTCTTAGTTTGGGGAAAATTCCCATTAAGCTCTATGAATAAAATATCACTATTACAAAAAAAAATGCTACGGGTTATTTCAAAATCTGGTCCTAGAGACCATACCGAACCGCTATTCCAGAAGCTGAACACCCTATCCATTTTCAGCTTACACAAATGTGAACAGGGTATTCTAATGTTTAAATTTGAAACACTCTTCTGCCCCTGAAACCAAATCATTGCTTCTGAGGAACACAGAAGTCCACCCATATAATACTAAGTGAGCAGCCAAGTTTCACATTGCAAAGGTAAGAACTACAATATTTCTCAAAACAGTTCGACATCAAAGTCCTTTGCTCTGGAATAAAATCACCCCAATACATACGTCAGAAGTATATATGGTTTTCAAAAGTACTTGAAGAATATCCTCCTTTCCAGCGTAATATAGTTTACTTCCCCTGTATTGTACACGTATTTTGTGTACGTATGATATTTCTACTGTGCATTTATAACCTGAATAATGAAACAGTCATGTCTAAAATTGTATCATTCCTAAGACGTTATGACAAAGAAAATCTTGCTTAATTCTAACGTTCAGCCGTACCTTCAGTTATCGTACTCTCTTTACTAATTTTAGTAAATAGGGCATCATATGGATTTGTTCTAACAAATAAAGAACCAGGCCGCGAATAAGCGTTTCGCTTTCCGTGTGGTATCCGCCATTCATCATCTTTTGTTTCTTATGTTCTAATTATGATGTATGGAAATAAACCAAACCAACCAAACAAACTTTGATCACCAAAGCACACTGAAGTAATTATCTGCGATCGATACACATAAACGGCTTTAGAAATATTAAAGCCTTACCTAAAGCTTTATACTCAAGCTTTATCTTTGCTAACGAAGATTCTATGCACCATTATGCTCGGCGCGTCTGAGAATTTTGTGAGCAAGAAAGCATACACAGATCCAGACAAAATGCCGGTTGGCCGGGTTGGTCACATCTCTGTGGTGGCTACACAGTTTTTTATCTGAAGACTAGAGTTGAGATATTTAATCTAAGAATCGGAGTATTATTAATAATTTTGAGAGTTTGAAAGCGTATAATCGATTCACCTTGTCTTCGAAAAATACGTAGTAGTCAGACTCAAAACGCTCAAATAAAATGGAATGTATACCAAAGAAGTATATTTCACATTTCCATAGAATATGACATCAACATTGCACGTTAAAACTGTAACGATTTGGCCATTCAAGTCAGGTAGAATACACCTTTGACTTTTGGCTGTAATCTTACAAGATTTGTAATTGCAGATATCATTCAACTGGGTCGCTTAAAGTTTTAATTTTACTCTTTCAAGAAAACATCACGAAAACACGGTGTCGCTGTTAACAGTTAATTTAAAGCGCAATTTTAATGATTTAGAAAATAGCACATTCACATGACATTCCGTAGTGCGTAAATAAGACACATAAGAGGCCAATCTGCAGGTAATTCAGCTCTCATGCAGTGAGCGACATGTTCTCAATCTCATATTAAATCAAAATGGTTAACATTTTACAACATTTTAACAAAATAACCGAATACATTTGCAAAGACACAAGTTTTAAGTTCGTCCTAACTTTTTTTTTATTTTTATTTTTTTAATAGGTCAATTTTCTCCTGTGAGAAACAATCAGCTTGTTTGAACTTGCACAACTGAAAAGTGTTAGTCATAGTTATACTGTTGGTATATGTTGGCACTATATTGGTGGTTGCAAATGGAGATCATTGTGATACAGAGGCCAGGTCACATGCAAATGAGCGGAAATTTCCAACTGCTGAGGGAATTCCCCGAGCACGCAACACACATACTGCATAGACACTGGGCGGTGATGGAGAAAACTCGACAATAGAATGTATTAACTACAAGCTATTGGAACACTTGAAAGGTTATCAAAAAGGGTAACTCAGAGAGGTGATCAAAAAGGTTGGTATACGCTGCGCAAATAAAATAACTACAAGTTAAAGGTCGCGTCTGAGTATTTTGGCTGCGATGGGAAATAGTCCAGGGTGGTGGCTGCATTCTTTATAAGACAGAGCCACGTGAACTTTAAAGTCGCCGTCAATTTATTCATACGCTGCCAAACAAATTTGCTTCATATGCCGAATCTTATCAGATGCTATGAAAACATCAATTGGAATACGGAACATTTTTCCTGAACAACGGTTTCATACACTAAATATGACCAAACCGCCACCATCCTCTTAACAACTTTGATTCTAATTTTGCACGTACCTTCTGCTTAGGCAATTATTCGATGTTGGCAGCAGCACCGTTGATACTCTTACTATGGCACTGTACCGTCAGTTGCTAACTCAGACGACTAGTGGGTGATACTTCACATTTAACTAAATTACACTAAATCAGCAAAATGTATTTTGGGGAGGTTTGTCCCCTCGGAAAAGGTGGGAGAGAGAGGTAAATCAAACGTCCAAACAAGCTGCACTGTTCCATTCGATTCCAAAGGTATAAACTACCCACACATATCTCACCCTGCTTCAAAACAGTTCCGTATGACCCCACCAAAATGCTGGGAATATCTTTCCGCCAGCACAAAGAGTTTGTGACGTCATTACACGACACGTATCGTCTGTCGACATTAGGTACAACACGTATTCTTTGTTATGTAAATATAGCAGGAGTTGCTGCGCCCAAGTGTTTGATCCTCAGTAGGCGAGGTGTTGAATGTGACTGAAAAATGAAAGTTCTCGCGGTTCTGTTGGTTAAGTTCACCTTTTTTCAATAGTTTCGTAACGATAAGAATGACAAAATATAAACAAAATCAAACATCGATGTGATTTGGGCGGAATTTTCCACTTTTCTTCCTCATACGGAGGGACCGCTCAGGTATCGCTAATTCAAAGGCCAAGTTAATGAAAGCCGCTTAAGTATGTGATTATCTGTTTTGAGTCCAGTTGTATGCAGACAAAACTTGTAACTTTCTTGGAAGAGAGATGAGCTTTTGTGTAACTCTCTGCTTAACATAACAAAAGTTCTTCCGTGCGTATGTCTTGGTTTTTGAGAATGAGCTCTTCATCTCTTCATATAATGACATAAAGTCTTGCTGTTTGCTGGCACATTGAGTGAGTGGTATCCAAGTTTTATTGGAAATGTAAATGCTCTATTATTGTTGCAGCATTGAGGCAGTATCCATTACCCCTCTCAATTCAAAGAGAATAAAGATAAAACAAGGAAGTCGATAAATTTGAAGGGCCTTACACGATACTTTACACTTATTTTTCTGAAACCTTCTCAAGCTTTCAATTTTCATGTCATTATTTCGCAGTCACTTTGGCATTTTGTGTTTCATTTGGTATTTAACCACACTGACAAGATAGCTTTACTGGATTACCGGTTGTACTTGATCAACAGGTTGTCACGGAGTCAGATCTGAAATCAACACTTAGTTGCTATTTCTCTTGTTTTGATAGAAGGGCACTATTTGGTTTAGGTGAAATCGTGTTTGTTTACTCAAATTTCCCAATTTCAATAGCGCTATTGCGCCCCCCGAAACTCAAATAGGCTAACGCAATATTAAATGCACAGGTAGCCGAACTGTGTTTTATTTGTTGACAAAGCACAAAATTTGTACGACTGCATAAATACACATCCGTCACAAAAATGTAAAGTTAACCATCCACCTGTATACTAGCATACTTACCTGTACACTGCAAACAATCACGCCTGACCCCACTTCACCCTGCGTGGGTATGCATAGAACTGCAACACTAAAGGTACTGGCGGTAAAAGAGCCCAGTAGTCCATGGACTTTAGTTTTGTCAACTGCAGAGCTAGCCTTCGCACTGTCAACGGTTGTAGTGAGCACATGGTTTATAATGGTTCGCCTGAAAGAAGTAGTTTAGACCCAATGAAGAAAGTATTATGAATAAGTATGACCCATTTTCTGAGTAGTGTTTGTGATTTGAGGAAGAAATTAAAATTTTCCTGCCATTCTTAATAGAAGAAACGCTGGGTTATTTCAACAGCATTTTATCCTACAATTCCTTTTCATTAATGATTCGTTGTCGCAAGTGCTCAGGCCAATGAGGACATCTTTTAGTTTTGTTGTAACAGTTTAGGTATACTCCTGCCAAAAAATCTCCCTAAGGTGGGCTTTAAAGGAACGTGCTCACTTACAGAAAATTATGTGTCTGTACTTTTTAATATCATAATCAAGAAAGGGTGTCTGGTAGTTATTTCAAAGTCTCCATGCGTTAAACAAAATGTACTTCACAGCAAAATCCATGAGATGACCCTAACTTAAAGAGACGAGAATTTTACGCATACTTAAAGCAAAATGGTCACAGATATAGTATAATGTAATGCTCTAAACGACCGATGTCCTTGGCCCTGCTTATGTAGGGGTGGCAAAGTATTTAGCAGTTGTTTTTATTTTGGTTTTTTTTGATATTTTTTGTTTGTTTGGGTTTTTTTTTGTTTGTTTGTTTGGTTTTTTTTTGGTTTCCTTGGTGTAGAGGTGGCAAACTATTTAGCAGTTGTTCCCTTTTTTTTCTTTCTTTTTTTTTTTTTTGTTTCCTTGGTGTAGAGGTGGCAAACTATTTAGCAGTTGTTTTCTTTTTTTCATGTTTCAGCAGTACGGCAGTGCTTATAGATTTTAGGGATCCCCGGCTGCACTGTAGTAGTGTGCCGCAGCACTGATGAAGCTGCGTGGACCCAGTCATTCAGTTATGCAAGTGGGTGTATCTGTGTATTCTTAGCCTTGTGGTCGCCTGGTTAGTGTTTTCTATCTGTATTACTTGGCTGGGTAGTAATGTATCAGGTGTCTTTTCGTTTTGTTACAGCATGTGGAAGACTGTATTCCTAGTGGTTTTTTGATGACATGTACTTATACGTTATCACGTATTCTTTTTGTTCTGTATAACCTAGATATTGGTCTGAATTGTTGAAGATTTTGATCCCACACTCGCCTTGTCCCCACGCATCCTGTTCCGGTTCTCTTGACATTTTAATCTAGTTTTTGTTTCTTGAACGTCAAGTTCGAATTAAACATTTTTGTTTTTGTTTGATTCCTGCTTTTCTTATTTTTTTTCTTGTCCCAGTGTCGAAGTAAATTTGCGAACAAATCATCGAGCCAGACCCTTTAGATCCGGGAATTTACGTTGTACGCATTTTCTAGGTTACACACATTACATACACGAAACGTGCAGTTTACCCCTTCAATCATATTGCGGATCGACTAAATGTTTTCTGCTCTGTCGTAAAGAAGACCGCCCTCATTTGACATGCAATATCCATGTACCGGTGACTTGGAATTTCTTCGAGACTTTGACAAAATCAACATTTTTCTTTTATACAATCATGACGAATGAGTGTAAATTGCATTTCATTCTGATACATATGCATCACGGTCAGTTATGCCTCTTATCCCTCGCAACAACCTTTGTTTGTGTAGCGGACCAGCCCAACGTCAGTTGGACAGTGGGAGGAAGGAGGAACAGTCCCGTAATTAAAGCGGACGAGCTCTTGGAGAACACGTGAACAATAAATGATGTATAACTCCAGAACTACAATTTATTAACTATAAAAACAGTTGGTGTAGTGTAATAGCTAGATGGCACCGTAAATAACAATACAATGAATGGTCAAAGGCTAACACTGCTAGCTAACCAATACAGTGTGGCAGTTGTAGAACAGAAAGCAGTTACTACATTGGGCCCGTAAATCGTACAATTTCTCCGACAGAAGATCATGTGAAGTATTTATACAATGATAAGAACTTACTAGGGGCTCCTAGCATTGACTCTCTCCCACACTTAGGGCATGGCCGAAGCCATGCTCCCTGCAAACTGCAGAGAGTACAGTTCTACATTCGAGACCAAAAGCAAAGAGATCACCTTCACACCGCGTGCCCGGGAAGCCTATAAAAAAGTATCCACTTTATGTTAATTACGTCCGTGACGCGTATTGGAAGGATGAGGGCGCCCTTACTCATGTAGAGTTCCCTAAATTTACTAAGACCGACATGGAAGGCTCCAAATTTGAATAACAAGAGAAAATTGGATACAGCACAAGCTTTGAGGACCGCCCTTCAATTTTTCGTCATCTTTGTGCTTTTGTTCAACGTGCTTTTGTTCAACGTATAAACACACTTACCCAACTAAAGCAAAGATTACCCATAGCATGGCAATGGGTGTGTTATGAAGGAGGCTTTACTGAACTTAGACGTGACAACCAGGGTGTTTTGTGCCTCGACTTAATACCTCATTGGTGTCTTCTTTCTTTCTTTTTTTCTTTTTGATTGGGCTCAGCTATTACTTTGCAATATGGAAGAAAAAGAATATTGCGTTTTCAGAAATATGATCCTTTAGCATTCAATCTACTGTCCAAATGGAGTCAATTACAGCGCAAGTCCAAAATTTCAAAACAGGAGTGGAAAAACAGTTCCGAATCATTAGTCAGGATGCAATTAAGAGTGACGATTGATTACAGATAAATGCCTTGTTTTGGTTTATTCATGAATTAGTTTTGTCTTGAATTGGAGATAGACTAATGACAGCTTTTGATGAGAAAACAATTTAATTACATCAGACAAGACGGTAAGTGTTCATTACAGATGCAAAGAAACAGTCCTAAATGTCACTTCTGCCTTGTATCAAACTTGCCTTTTTGGTTTGGATGTTCATTATAGTCGGGTTAGACTTTTACACTGGTTTGTTTACATATAGTTTTGCAATAACATCACTTTTTGCTCTCTGTTCGATCAAAATTCAGTTTAAAATGATATGTTTGTTGTCCATGGGAAAATGTAAGATTCTTGTGCAACCTTAAACATTATTTATAAATAGAAGCTCCCTAAGGGTTTTGTTTGTTTTTTGTGTTTTATATGGTCGCAAATTTCACCTTGTTTATGTGTCTTTTTCCTTCGTTTTATCCAGATTTTGAATGTGTTTTGAGCACATTAAACATTTTCACATAAACATGCAGCTGATGTAGTAATTTAGTTACTGTTGTGCGCTTTTATTCGTTCATTCAAATTGTTTTACTTCTACGTAAATTTTACGTGTCTATCAGGTAAGGGATGACGAAGGTTTTGTTCCATTGTGTATTTAGATTCTACGCTTCGAGTGTGTATGTTATCGAGCAACCTCGTGCAATTGGCCGCATTAATGGCTCACTGGCAAGTTTCACATATTTTTACACGTATGTATGGCCACATATGAAGCGAGATGTGAGACAGAGAGCCCCCACCCCACTTTATGTTGGTCATTGTTTCACTGGAATCTGAGGAATTCTTTTCAGATATCTAGGGGAATGTGTTAAGTAACAATACTCTGTATATGGCGATTAGACAAATTGGGGGGTACCCCTCAGTCTCATTTCTTGCTGGATATACATGGCCCCGTTGGGTGTTATTTTGCACGCTTGGTTTCTGCGACTGTCAGTTGACCATTAACCACGGAACCATTGACCTCAGGAGATGACCTGAGATGTTGAGTTCTTAAGATGCAGCCAATAATCTAACGTCTTCAGCTGTTTATGGTTTACCTAGGAAGTGTACATGTGCATTGCACTGCGTTCTGAGATCAGAAGCAAACAGATGGCTCGCTCTAATACGTGCTCTTACATTTAGAGCATTTTATGTCAAGCAGTTCCGTCTTTTGTTTAAACCAGTTTCGCATTCAGAACATTAACTTTCATTGGACATTGTGCAAAAGTAATGTATTCTATTACAGAACAATTCGAATTTTGTTTTCATTGTTTTTATTGGTATTTTGTTTTCTGTTTAATGTTTTTGATTTTTTTTGGTTTGCTATCCGAGTGAGCAATAGATTTACTCAAGCATATGAAATAAACCTTTGTACTCAGCATTCAGGGGTCATATGTTGAACTCGGCTGTGAATCTTACAAACCAGTCCCCGAAATTAATGACATCTTATAAACTAAGACTCCATGCAGATTTTGTAAATCCAATGTTAATTTTGCGGAGTAATTGTTTGAGTAGAAGCGAATTTGTTGTGTTTTGTGATGAATTAAAAACTAAAAGTGTACTGATTAGTTTCAATAGCCAATGATTTAAGAAGAAAATGGTTATGCTGATTTTTTTTCTTGTTTGCAACTTGTTTGTTTTACTTTTTGGAACTTTCCATTTTTGTTATCTACTCAAGAAGACCGGAGTTTGTTTACCTGTTATTTCGTCTAGCAGTTGTGTTAGTTTAAATTCTGAATGGCGTTTGTATCCGCTTTTTATATAACATTCTGTAACTTACTGAAGTTTCATTAAATTGAATTTCGTATTTTCAATTTTGACAATTCATGTGTATGTTTTTAGTTGGGATACACTGTCTGTTAAAACAGTAGAATGATAATGTGAAATCCAGGCAATTTCTAGAGATTGGGGGGAAAAGAGCCACGTGTGTCCTATGGAAGAATTGCATTTTACGTTCTTGCGATGGTTCCCTTTCATGATCATGGAACTGTGACCGAGTACCAGCTAAAATTGACCGATTTCCCTCATCTGGTCTGCTTTTGTCTGCAATACAAACTGTTCTGGGAGCTGAGAACTAAAGAAACCATGTAACCTTGCCTTCAGAGGCATCTCGCTGACACAAACGCCGACAATTTTAGGAAGCTGTTGGACCCATCAACCAGTCAACACCCTTCGGCTGTTTTCTTCCTGACGTCACAAATTGTGAACTTTTCAGCGAATGGCAGACAATGTTCCATGCATGCGTTAAATCATTACCAGACCTTTGATGTTCTCATACTTCTCTCATCTCGGAGCTGATTCGCTGTCATATCTTATTTTGATGGTTTTAACATATCTATACAAAATGTTGATTAATAGGAAAACTAAAAAGTTGAGGGCGCCAATTCAGTGGCCTTACCAATCGTAATTGTGTCGGGCTCGTTGATCTGTTGGAGTCTGATTTCAGGTGATGCAATAGTGGACCCTGTCTGATGCCCTCGATTTATAATGTTCTGAATTAAGTTGATGTGTGTGAGTGTGGAACGAACTTTCAAGATCCGATTAAATCTCAGGCCTCATAGACACCAAAGCAATTTCGGTAGTGTGAGCGGGCATACTGATGGTGAAAGTGTACAATTGTTATCCTGGAAGTCCTATGCAAATGTTGCAGGAAGTTCTGACGCTAAAGCAATTGACTTCATTTCCCGAATCACCTGCACAACAGACATAAAGAGCTGTATTAACAGAAGTAAGTGCTATCAGTATTTTACCTTCTATTAAGCTGTCTCAGCTGAAGAGTTTATACGTAGTTCTTTTCTGGTATTTCCCGTCTTCGTATCTGGGAGTGGGAAGGGTAAACGATCGGCCTGACTCACGGCGATCGCAAAAGAGTGGGAAGGCAAGCCACACGAATCAATTAGTGCGAGTTTATTGTCTCATGCTACAACATATCGTGGTTTGTACTTTTCATATGTATCTCAAGAATACTCTCTGAGCATCTTTTCGGGCATCAAAGGTATTCATTGAATTCCTTCAATTCGAGTATTATGAAAATTTGTGGGTCCACCGAAAAGAAGGTCGTGTGGCAAAAGTTTTCCCAGAAAGTAGGTGCTGTAGCCCCGCTACCCACGCCCCTTAAGGAGAAATATACACATTACGCACAAAGTACATTTTTTGTTCTTTCTTATTTCTCCAGTTGAAGGGCTCAATAACAAAAGTCCGCTTGTTTTGTCTGTGTTCATTTGGTGTCGGTTTTGTTTTTTCCGGTAAATGACTCATTTAACTCCGGCAAGAAGCTGGTGTTATTCTGTTTTCACTTTTCAACTTTCCATGTTTTTTGAGAAGCATTACACATGGCACTTACGGTGCGACAGGTGGCGGTTCTGATGCTCTTGACAACCGTTGTCATGGCAATGACTTTTGATGATGTCATGGACCTTGGATTGATCGTGTTTGATAAGGATTACAATGCCGACCCCTTGGAAACAGCTGTGTTTAAAATGTCGGAAAAAGGGGACGCCGAAGATGGATGCGTAAGTAAAAGAATAAAGCCCTGGAGAACAATCTTTTCCCATTAGCTGTCTTATCCGCACAGATTGGCTTCATTCTCTATGCACACCAGAGGCTCTCATTCTCTGGCCTCAAATTGTCAATTCTATTTGCTGAAATGAAACATACCACACTTTAGAAACACTTCTACCGGGGGGCAGAGGGCGGGAAACGTTATACATGTACACGCCCTATACCAAGGACATGTAGCCATTAGACATTTGAGGCACGATTTGCGGCAAACAGACCTCAGCCCTGCGCCGCGCACCAATGCTACTGCCACCACGCGTACGCATGCGTACGCATGCGCTTTAAAGAAAGCTCCCACCACTGGTGTCCTCCTCATGAACGTATAGCGGTCGTCATTATGTTACCAGTTAACTAGAATTTTTTTCTGCTACTCTGCCCCGGCCTTTTCCTTTTCGATCAGTCCTAGCCCTGTGTTGCAGCGAGTAGCAGCGGATTGATGCACAAGTCTATGGAGTAGCATTTTTTTCTGCTACTCTGTCCCGGCCCCTTAAATACAAAAGATTATTTCACGAAAAAAAAAGTGGCCAAAAATGCCTATTGTGTTGCCCCACTCAAAACCTGAAGGCAAATTATATCACTATTGCCCATGGGCGGATACACAAACTAAATGCATGCACAGTCTATGGAAGCCGAACAATAAGAAAAGATATATTCACTACTGGATAAAAACCGATATGTATTTTCAAAGCACGAATTTGATTTGGTTGACACCTCCACAGTTACGCATCTTATACAAACTAAGATAGATGGGCCAAATTCACAATATCGTAGAATATCAGTTTGATGAAGTTAAGGAACACATTATTGATTTGCTGAAACAGGGTATCATTCGTGAAAGTTGCAGTGTATATGCAGCCCCCGTCGTTTTGGTAAGATAAAAAGGATGGTTCATTGGGAATGTCCGTAGGCTATCGGAGATTGAATATTGTCACAAATTTGAAACGGGATTCTTTTCCACTTATTCTGGTTGATATCAATGATTTTAGCACTCTGGATTTGTGTGGCTATCATCGGGTTAGGGTTGCTGAAAATGGCTTTCACTACCACATTAGGACTGTATGAGTACATTACAACGTCTTTCAAAGACAGACGCAGCGGTGTATGGATGATTTAGCTTCTCGTGTGTCACTTATGTTGTTTCTCTGGATGACATTTCAGTATATTCGTCTATATTTGATCAACATTTGGATTGTTTAGACATTGTGTTCTCCAGATTACATGCTCACAATTTCAAGCTGTTCTCCAGATTACATGCTCACAATTTCAAGCTGCAACCGTCTTAGTGTCATTTGTTTAGACTACAGGTTTCTTATTTGGGCTATATGTTTTCAGCTAAAGGCATTGCAACTGATGAAATCAAGGTACAGTAGTACGAGATTGGCCTTTTCAGTCTTCAGTCAAACAGCTAAGAGCAAATTATAGGATTTGTCAGGTGCTGTAAAGGGGTATGTTCGTTTATTTGCTAAAATCTTCAAAGAGTTTTAGTCTTTGGTCACTGGGTGTCAACAAAAGCCCCCCCCCCATTACTTCCGTAAGAGGTGGACAAGTTCATGTTAAGATGCTTTTGATACACATAATAGAAGCCAACCAGTGCGCCAATTCTGGGTTATGCAGATTTCACAAAACCATTTATTGCAGAGATGTCAGATTTGATGGGTTGTGTTCTGTGTTGTCATAAAAACAAGATGGTGCTGCATATGCAAGTCGTGCACTTAGACCCAATGAATGCAATATGGATATGTATAGTTCCACAGAATTAGCTGTTAACCTTAAAAGTGGTCGTTACCAAAATGTTCATAGTATTTGAACAATTTAAGCTTGAAGTCTGGACTGGTAACAACGCTTTGAGTCATCTGTCAACGGCAAAATTAGATGCTACTAAGCAGCGTTGGGTTGCCGATCTAAGTATTTTTAACTTTGCCATACACTATCGTTCAGGGAAGGAAAATAATTACGCTGATGAATTTTCCAGGTGCTCTGGTTATACAAGTATTAATGGTGTGTTTGGACAAAAAGTAGAATCCATTACTACAGTACTACTTAGCTTAACCCTTTTTCACGTTAGTGATATCTAGTCTAATATCTAGTACTTATTTGATAACGTCTATTTCCAGGAAAACAAATGACACCAAAACATAGGTACGTACATGAAATTATTATAAAATTGCCAATACCAAAGCATAGACAATAAAACTACTAAAAGGTATCTTCCTTGGCGGTTTGCCTGTTCTGTAAAGATTTACAAAATTTGCAGTTTTTGTTAGTTGCACAACAAGACTCAACCGAAACAGTCAAAAGTTGTGGAAGGTCCTCTCAGAAAATTACTTCTAAAGATAGGTTTTTTGTATTTTTATTATTCGTGTAGGAATTTCTCTAAGTTTTATCTAATTGGTCAATTTCCCAGGATACTGTGATTTCAGTTTGGTCACAAGGGTTTGTCTACATCTGTTTCGACTTTGACCATGAAATATCAAGTAACTGGTCCTACCAGGTAAACATCTGGTTCTATAAAATGTCCCTCCACTTCTTTACGCCCTTTACTTAAAATACACCTGACCCCAAAGCCTACAACTGTGAGCCCCCTGCAAGACATAAATTGTGCATTAGATGTTTAGCAAAAAGTCTTTTTAGTGCAAAAACGACGGGTAATAATTAATAATTTTATATGAGCAGCAAACACAAGGCACCTACAAACAAAGCCAAAGTTGTACAAAGGCAAAATTAAAATAAATCTGCTACATTGGCGGTTCCATGCAGTGGTGATATCAAAGATTAAGAGAAGAAATGGTTTGGCTTTTAAGGTAAAACTGAAATTAAAATTGAAAAATCCTTTCACTTTTAAACGCTTTTTTTCACCTTATTTCAAAGAAACTGAGTAAAAGTCAACATTTCAGAATTAACGAATATGTATACACCATTTAAAAGCATTACGTAGTAAATGTTACAATGTTTTGGCATCCACCATGGTCACCAGTTAAGAACTTGGTAGTAATAGGAGCTTTCAAAGAACACTTCTCCACCTATACCTCAAAAACCCATTCGACTAACTACCATGTTATATTGTTGCTATATAGCATACTCCATAAGTGTAATTACATTTACCGGTACACTGCATAGAAATATTACGTGACATAAGATATCACGTGTAAACAGTTTCCTATGGCTCATCGAGAGAAAATATACTAAATTTTATCAACCAAAGGTATTGTCTCGTCGTTACAAAATGTCAAAAGCATTAAAAGACTAAGTATATAGTAATCTCAATTTGCTCTAAGTAACAATAGTTCTTTCTAAATTGCAGTGTAGTCTCATGCACAGAGAGGGTACGCTGAAACAGGGAAACATTCCCCTAACTAACACATATTGCTGATCACAATTGCAAATGGAATGCAAAATGAATCAACTTAGTCCATGGGAAGGTGTCAAATATGCACTGAATATCATGTTTCGAATAAGAAACATGACGAGAGTCAAGTTCCACAGACCTGAAATTTGCTATGCCCTCCCTTGGTTAATTCTGTAAGCCACAAAAATATGTTGTAAGTCTAAAATGTAACACTTTCAAACGGGAACTTTTGACCCTCCTTTTATTATCATAGTTCATTTTAAAGAGCCATAATCCTGGTCATGTACATGACCTCCAATGGATTTTCAAGAATAGGCTTCCTTGCCCGTAGTTTTTACATCTACCAGTAAACGAGAGACAGGTGCTAAATTTCATTTCTACGCGTCGTCTCTAGAGTAAGCCGGGAAAATTGTCAGTGGTGAATTTCCTGTTTAACACATGAAACATAATATCAACGATAACCATACATGCAAAGCAAAACTGTAATTAAATCTGACGATGAACAGACCAGTCACGCTTGAACTAGCCAAAGTTTTAGGTTTCCGTCCACGCAAAGCCCTTTGCCCTTACAAAGCGGGCACACAAACTCACATTTTGAAATTTGTTATATACACGTTCTGTTGAATTATCAGTGTAACTCATCCATCCAAGAATTCGATTTCATACTACTGTACATGTTCCTGCATCAAGCCTAACACTGCTCTTATATTACTGTAAGGGTATAAGCAGAAATTTCAGTGGTGCAAGAAGTAAATTTGGCTGCAGGCTGTAACTTTCACACAACTGTTTGCATCTGATAATCACCAGATCATAATGTGATGCGTTGTAAAAAATATTATGGTCCACAAATTTATAAATTGATAGGAATTTCGATATCGTAAAAACCAGCTGTCATAATTATATCTAAAACTTTTCGTCCCCTCAGTTACCTGAGTCAGGTACCTTTGTTACTAAATTTCCAAGAACAGGCTTTCAGGCGCGCTATTTTTGTCAGTAAATGAGAGACGAGTAATAAATATCCCTCTCTTCCTTTCCTGCTTCATTGTATCGTAACTACCCAGTAAGTCGGGAAATATTGACGCAAATCTTACTGTTGAAAACAACGATAGCGAGAACGCAATTAACATATTGACAGGACTGCCGATAATTCATAAATGGCAGATTTCAAGAACGTACTATAATTACATTCAGCCACATGGTCCCGTCCACGTAAAGATCTTCTTCCTTGTAAAGCGTTAATATCAAGGTATATATACACCACATACACATGGGATCCGTTGGTACATAAAACAAATTAGACAAATACACAGTACACAATATCAGTTACCAAAAGCTGGGCAATTACATCATTCAGAGCACTGATTACATATTACATTTTGGCCACTATTCTGATCACGGTGCTACAGAGCGCTTTCATATCTCACAAATTAGGTTGCGGCTTAACTATCACACTAAATGTCACGTGACAACTATACCTCTATTGTGCAATATTTGCAACCCTTCACACACTAGTATTTTTACATGACTCTATACATCAGCTAGCTGCAGATTCCATGCTCATTTGACGGCCTATTTTTTAGGCCCCGTTACATGTTACAGTGAGTTGTTTCACTCCAGTGCACGCGATAAGTGTTGTTTGGCAGCGCAATGAAGGGTTTTTAAGCGGCGTGATGTAGGTGTTCTTTCGCAGCGCTGGTGAGTTTTGTTTACTGATGTGGTGAGAGCCTCTTCTGATCTGGCGGCGAGCTCCAATTTTTGTGCTTTTTGGGAATGATCACACGAGGTCGCTGAATTCACCTTAACACATACACTGCCTGAAAATTGATCGCTTCCAGATCCGTTCGACAGATAAAAATTAGGTGCAGAAACTTTTGCATGTGCATTTTTCCTTGCTTACTTCTTTTTAAAAAGGTTCTCCGGAAACGGCCTTAAATATTTACTAATACCTTAATTTACAGAACTTGAAAAAAAATGACTTGAAAGAGTAACATCGTCCCCAAATTTGACCACTCCTTCCAAAAATTAAACTGATACATGGCAGTGATTTTTACTCGGTGTACTTGAACAAAATGTGAAATGTTACGAACCCATTTTTGTAGCAGTCTGAGAAAGCAGATATATAATCTAACATCAGAACAAAAACCGTATCTTCAGATCAAGAAACACAATTAATGTCATTTCACTTTCTTTTTTGCATTTCCGGCCCAGACGTTTTTTTATTCTATATTGTTGAAGCTTTTTCTTTCTCTAAAATTATTTTCCAGACAAAACTCCTCTCGAAATTGAGAGAAGAAAATTTTCAAATGGTCATGATTGTGATTTCTGGCAGAACAATAAGGCTGTAGTCTCCCTATGCATCAACAGGTAGCGCTATTTCTCAGGGATTTTATACTATTCCCCATGAGTGCATATTTTGTGCAGTGCAACAGTGTACATGTGGACGTGGAAATCTATGAACATAACCCTAGCAACACTCACTGCGCTGCTAAACAACACTCAGAATAAAGCTCAGATGACTGCAATAATTATTTTGATCGAGGGCAAAGAATAGTCCTTCCCTTCATGAAGTGCCAAGGTACTTAATACGCACTCAACTTGTTTCTTTCAATGCAGTACCGAGGAAGAGTGCCAACGATGTGCCACTCCCTCAAAAAAAAAATACTCTTAGTGCTTAAAGTTCCATTGGCGGCATTCCTTCTTCCAGTATATTCACAGCTTTTTGGATGTTGAGGGAATTCAAATATTCAAGAAGGATAACGACTCCTGCATCTTGGGGAAGCCCTTTGGCGTGGCACCTACTGAAATGGAATGCAATCAAATCCGATGCAAATTGGAATCCTAGGCTTTCAAATTGAGACTCGTGCCAGTTTATCCCATGCCCATTAAGAATGCACGCTGTCAACGCAATCAAATTCCGACCACTCTCTTTATCCAACACCTCACAAAGTCTGCCCAATGTTGTTGCAGACATACCGCCGTAGTTCCCTGTTTCATTCATGAACTGATCAAGACCACTCCTCAATGTTTCCTGTAAGTAACGAAAGTAAGCGTTTATTTCATTTTTTTTTAATCCCTTCTTTTACCAGATGTTAGGGTAAAGAAACTGCATCTCCGTTCTTTCCTATGATTACATGTCAGAAGTATATGAGTTTTAATTTCAAAAAAATAAAATTAGATTAAATTAAAGTTAATTTAAGATTAATTTTTTTTTTTATTTTTCAATGTTTGCGTCTGTGTCCTAATATTTTGGTCGTGGCGTTATATTTTTTATACATAAATCATTGTCTTTCCATAATTTGACGTTTCCGAAGGAAAAGCTACTTGAATCATCATCGAGTTGATAGCATAGAAAAGATTTCAGCGGGCCTGTTTTCAAGCAGAGTCGGGAGAGTCAGATGAGTTAAATGGGAGTTACTGCCATTATGAATTGAAAGAACAAAACTGTGGCTCTACACCTGGTTCTCTGGTTCCCAGTGGATGACAAGTAGAAGATAGGGAGTCTGGTTCGCAAAGTATTTTTTTCAGTTTTCATCTCTGCAGTCTGGATTTGATTCCTTGCTAGGTCAACGGGTTTTCAGTCCCCAACTGATTCCGTGGGTTTTACCCAGAAATTTCTCCCCTGGGGTTTTCCTCCCACTGCTAAAACTGCAAATGCGTGCTTCTTACTGTCATCTCTTTATAGTTTTGACTGGATGTGGATCGTTTGGTGGCTGTCTAAGGCGCCTCGTACACTGTTCGCTTAATGCCTTCATTGCGCAGTGCATTTGAACATATCTATGTGGAATTTGCACAGAACAGAAGCACCATAACGACATATTGATTTTTACACAGTCAGGTTTGAAGTTGTGATCAAAGTGCCAGACAATACATGAAAACAAGTCAAAATTTATAATTACAAAGATATGAAGCTACGAAGTGGGCACAAGTTTTGTACAATTTGTATTAATAAAGTGAATCTGTTGTTGAAGAAGAAAATCCTCGCTGATCCAACTGACTCTCTTTTCAGACTGATGAATGATAAATGTTCCCAACAATTTTTATCTGTTTGTTGAAAATGAAAAGTTTCCTATACTTCAGAAGGGGATAAATTTTATCACTTTCTGATAAAAGAGTGCAAGTTCACGTACGGCAAAAGTATGACTATACAACGAGTCACGAAATTTTCTTTTCAGGACAAAGATTTTGAAAACAAACTTACCCTGCACAAGGGACACAGCACGAGAGCGTACTAGAAAGGAAAAAAATATTTCAGTAGTTATTTATTTAGTATTGCTGTCAAATACCTTTTCTTGAGGCTAAAGAGCGAAGTTGTTATTGAAGTACCCGTATTTTATTTTGTTAGGTTAAACCTGACAGGTGACACCGCGAAATGTGCCGTTCTTTGCTGATGACAACTTACCCTCGAACCGCAAGTACAATGCTGCCCGACTTCGACTTGGCGCTGCAAAATAATTATTCGGAAGATCGCTCCTGAGCAATGGGGAGTCTATTTCACTGTGACGAAAAGACTTAAAAACGTTCTTGTTGCTTACATGAATTAAAGGATAATCATGAGATCAATTAATTTGTTTTTATTAGTCGCACATCATATGGACTGCAGCAAGGTCGTTTGTTGAGATTTTATTAAAATGTCTATGAATAGCACTGAAAAGAATTGGAAGATAGCAACTGAAAACATCGAATGACCACCGTTATCAGAAAGCACAGCCAAATATTATAACTCATAAGGCAAACTTGTCCATAGTCATAATTGGAAGATATCAAATAATATATAAGATCGACAATATTTCAAACTCACATATGGTCTTCTGAATTGAAGGTATCTCTCTAAGCCCTGTAATCCTTGCCGAAGTGATACAAAAAAGGCAACATTTGGCCTAGCGGTGTTCTCTTTTTTCAAAGTGGTCTTTAGGTCAAAGGTCACAGAGTTATCCGGGAGATATTGGACGTCAGCCTCTCGAATAAATTTTACCTAGGAGAAAACAATGTCCACAGCGATAAAGAATATTTATATTCGTTAACTAGGTATTGGTTGAGCTATACGACATTGCCTTTTAACGAGTAATGCATTAAAAAGTTATTACGAGGGTAAATTCAAGATCAAGTCTTACATGCGACGAAATTAGTTTCCATGAATTTGGTACATTGGTAACACTTATCCAGATGTCTCCACCACCGTCTTGAAAACGGAAGAATTGGTCGATATCTAACAGATGGCTACGCATGAGCTGTTCCCTATCGAGCACATTCTGCAGGGTAGTGAATTTACACAATTGAACGAAATAGAAGTTAAAATACACAGTATAATATTATGTTCCAATAAAATCACCCGCAACTGCAGCCAAAGTATAAAAGGTCATCTTTTACGCCTCACAATTTTTTTATCCTCAAAATATAAATACTTTTTTACTTTGTGCCGTTGGGCTTATTGCTAGTATCAAACCTCATTTTATTGGACTCGTGAAACAAATTGTTCAAATAAATCTGGAGTGTTGCAGAATTAAGTTTACAATGTTTCAATAAAAACTTTCACCTGTCGTATGCTCTGCTCATTCTTCCAAACATGGACGCGGATAACATACAGGTCTAAATTCGGATCAAACTCAGACCCGAATACACCAGCACACATGACGTCGGGGGTCGGTTTGCCAATTACCCTCTCTCCCGTGAAATGCTCGAGATGAACAACAACCTCGTCCTCTGTGAAGAGCACTCCATCGTCCAGGTTACGCCATGTCTTAGTAACATCGTTGTCGTTGTTGCACTCTTGGACACTTAATTTCCATTTTATGTCCTTGTCCGCATGGTATGGGAATGAAAGAATGACTTTCTTCTGAAACGTCAATCCCGAGGGTCCGCACTGAATCATACGAGACAATGCAGTCGCCGGTGGATCGATGTCATTCATGGGCGGTGCATCTGGGTCAACATAGACATATACCTGCTGCACTTGACCATCCGGAATGGCACCGCGTGGAACAAACAAGTTCACGTTGTACTCTTCCAAAGACAGCCTCCCTCCTTCACTATCAAAGTAGCCCATGCTGATATATGGCAGCTGGTAAACATGTCCACTAGATTCCCCATCTCTTGTTTGAGCTTTATTTGTTTCCAATTCTTTCAGCACTTTCTGTAGATGCGTTGGTAGTCTATTTGGCAGTTCTGGAGATTATAAATGAAGTTAAAAAGTTCAAAGCAGCAAATGTACCATAAAAAAAAACACAGAAACAAAACCTAAAGGGGCTTTCAGAGGTCAGTTGTAATAAATCAGACAAATGAAATGTCCAAGGCCAATTTTTTCTTTCCACCAGTTTTAAAGTTTATCATTACATTTTCCAGACAAAAAATTAAAATGCGTCCTTACTTTGAACTGCCTCATCTTCATTCAGAATTTGAAGGGCTCTGTCCATATGTAGGCGCGTGAAAATCTCTTTCAGGTACATGATTGCTGTCATAGTTGAAGGTTCATCTCTTGCGCGGAGGGAAAGGAATGTATCCAGCACTGCCCTGGCAGGATAGTCAGATGTCTCTTGAACCTTATCAAGAGACTCTGGCCCAACATCACACAGATTACGAAGAAGTGATTTCCAGTCTTTGTCTGCACTTTTGGTGTTTAATTCCTCACAAAGCTTCCGCGTGGTATCTTCTGATAACCTGACCTCTTTTCGTAGTGTCTGCAAGAAAATTTGTAATTGATGATCTCCGCAGAAAGCCTAAAAGGTCTAATTTTTGTTTCGTGAAATGCAAGCAGTTCTTAAGGTGATGACGTCATGAAAGCAAATACTGAGATGTTCTAGTTGTGATCATTACGTCATATCTAGTTTTAGCACGAAGGTCATGTACAATACATCATTGAACGTTTTATTCATACACAGCCATAAGTCACATTCGTTTTCCTGTAAAATATGACCTATTACTGTCCATTGAAACTGATCAGAAAAGCTTCTTAAAATGTATGTTTCATTGTTTTCAAACAAAGGAAAAAAATAAAAAGGAAAGTGCACAACAAGAAAATATACACACGTACACAACCAAACAGCAAACAAAACACTCACATATCAAAACGGAAGTTTTTTAAATTTTCTCCATTAACCAGGTATCTGTTCCCATTTACAACGTAACATAATATTAAATAGTGGTTAACATCTTGGACTGCTTCGATGTAACGCAGCACAGGAATGAGAACAGTCTTCCTACATGTTTGATTTCCCGGCCCATGTGCTTTTTAAAAACGAAGGCTGGCAACCAAGGAAAATAACCAAGCTGTGAAAAGGCCTGCTGTTGGATATTAGCACACAAGAGAGGGCCAGTTTTGATAAATGCAGTCATGAAGCAAAGAGAGGAGGGGGACCCATGCATGTACCAATGCAAATCACTCAATGATCAACATCCATGTATCCAGTCCCCCTCTGTAACATTCCTTCCATATGTAGCCAAGTGATATCAAAAGTGCTGAAAGTCCTCACACCTGTTTTCAACAAGTAACTGACGCACAATGAATTAATGTTTTCCTTGTTTTAGTTGACAGAAGAATTTTTACCTGCGCATACACAAAGTCTGTTGACAATTTGGTGTGGTTGATGGAATAGCATTTCATACCAAGACTATTCTACAGAAGGACTTAATCAAATACCATGATTATCCAAAAAAGCACAAAGCAGAAGCAAAAACGATAAAGCAGGCCCCAAACACCCGTCCAAACGTTCCAAACCCTCTTTGTCACCGACTTCCGACGGGGGCGAGGCTGCGAATGCGGCCCGGGGCTCTGCAGCTCGGTCGGGGCCTAGTGCCTCGACCAGGTCCGCTGCCCCGGTGGCCTCCGCGGGTGCTGCGCGTGGGGCGCCTGCTTCCGCGTCTGCTGAGGCGGACAACGGGGCCTCTCGTTCGGCGTCCGCGGGGCCTCCTGCGGGATTGCCTTGGGGCCTGCTACGGGGACTACACCGTTGCCACTGACGTCTGCTGGAGACGACGGATCGGCTTTTCGTCGGTCGCCTCAGCAGGGGTTGCTTCCGAGGGAGTTCGGACAAACGAAGCCAGTACATTTGGGGATCCCCACGGGCCCCCGCTCGTCGGTTCTCTAAAGTGACAAAACGAAAAACCCTCACGTCCCCAATCCCTTCCCAAGCCCTTGATAGGCCTACAGAAACACCAGTAGGAAGACTCGAACACCAACGACGACTTGCTCTCATCTGTGGGTCTTCCCACTTGCAGGGGACCCCTGAAAGCGGAGGTGTTACTCAGATTCCTCGAACCGTCAAATCTAGAACAATTCATTTATGACTACATTAAAATGAAAGAGTCTACAAGTCTGACTACTTTGATTGGTGGAAATTTTGCATACATTATGCAAGTTCATGTCGTTCATATGCAAGAATGAATAACTACACATACCGATCTGGTTGGTTAAATCCGTCAAGTCTGACTTACTAACTGCTGACGTATGACAAACGTATAATTGTGCACCTTGTAATACAGTACGAGCTGCCGAGTGCGATGACCATGTAAATGGCTGAGGGAATGGCCGACAAAGAAGACCAACGTAATTCTGAATCAATCAAGTGTACCATTAGTCAGGGATACAGAACTCGAGCTCAAGTCTAGACTCAAGCTTGAGTCCATTTCTTGGACTCGTGTCTCGGCTTGGACTTGGGTCGTTTTGGACTCTGCTAGTGGCTGACTGGTTGGACTTCTTACCGGACTAGAATCAAGTCCATTCAAAATCTGTATTTTAAATTCAGATTTTTAATTGGAAAATCTGTTCCGCATCTGTTGTCCATAATTGTTTGGTTACGAGCCATCATTTTCGGGTCTAGGATGATGGCAAGCATGTGTAAAAAGCGCACCGCGCAGCCGATTCGACAGACTTGCCTGTGCGATATTGAACGCCAAAGCGGAATTTATTCAACACATCACAGCATTTTAATTAAAAAATGTCGGTCAAGATCCTCATTAAAAAATAATAACGGTGAGCATTGTTAAAAATATGTCCCAACTAACTGAAAAGTAATTCAATATTTTACATGTAGCAGACACGTGGCAGTAGGGAGTTTGTGTACAAACATATGGGAGCAGCACTTTGTGCACAAACATATGGGAGTGTAGGTTTGGCCTGCGCTGTTGCAATGATTGCCCGGATGACTCCATTAGCGAAACCCACTCTAAAAGTAGCATCAGGGAGAGTTAGAAGGAATCACGGGATGTGGATTAGGTCATGTGTACCATTTGGTGGAACGAACATATCACGTGATTCCTGGCCATTCTGGGGACGGCCTATCACCTTGACCTGTTAACCCTCGGTGAAATGTAAAAATTAAAACAGGATGAGTCCCAGGAAAGAATTTAGTTCTGCGGAGGGTTACCTTCCCTGGCTTTTTGTTTTGTTTTGTTTTGTTGTGTTGTTTTTTTTTCGGGGGGGGGGGTTGTTTTTCTTTTTTTTTTTGTCTTTTTTTCTTTTTGTAACTGGGTAATTTATTTCTGATATGAAAGTAAGCACTGCTACCACTTTGCTCCTTTTTTAATTTTCATGAAGGGCTATTCTGAAAAAAGAAATTCTTCTGTTTTAATTCTCATACACTGTAATGGTATTCGTACCTCTTCCTGTAAACGTGGCACATGTTCCACTGGAGCTGCTTCACTTTTCCCCGAATCATCAGACGGAGTCCGACGAGAAACGCTCATCTAAAAAAAAAAAAAGAGAGAGAAATAAAATTCGAAGTCAACTTTCCTGCTCCTCCTACTTTGAACACAGTATTATTCTGATAAAATTTTGTTCTGTCTTAATTCTTATATACACTTTGATGGTACTCGTACCTCTTCCTGAAAATTTTAGACATGCTCTGACTGGCATGATTTTTTTTGTGCACCTGACTAAATGTAGCTACGTAAATAAATAGGCAAAGTTGACTGGTGACCTGTCCACCTTTTTTTACACAAGTTCATAAGTACATGTATTGTACATGCCATACACATGCATGCACCACGTTTAGTCATTTGCCTTGCGCGTCTAGCCATCATTGTCAGTTTATCAAAACATTTCCCTGTCCAACATAATCAATTTCTGCTCTACAAGTCATCAAGAAGCAGCCGGCGTGCAAATAGCAAACTGCATATTCTCTGGTAAGGCGTTCACAGAGATGTTGGAAACAACATCAGTTGGTTGGGGAAGTAGAGAAACATCCTTCAAAGTAAGTAGGGCACCTGTCAACTTGGTCCGTAATCAACTTGGTCCGAGTCAACTCGGTCCCAGGTCAAGTCAGTCCCAGGTCAATTCGGTCATTAGGGAAATATTGTACACACACAAAATCTTTTCAAAAACCATTTCCCTATTTTTACCAAAATTGCCAATAACCAGGTTTTTATAGTCGAACTGACAAAATATAGAGAATAACCAGTAAAGTCGCATCCAAGTTAAAAACAATCAAACTTTTCCATAGTGGTGACCGACTTGACCTGGGACCGAGTGGACTTGGGCCGTGTTGGTTACGGACCGAGGTGACCGTAAACCTAGACTTAGACCCGTGAATGTACATGGTTTTCAAGGTCAAGGCTACTCTCGCGATTCGCTTTGCAAAAGCAGGCTTTGCCCCAAGAGAGTGTCTGTTTGAGTCCCGGAGTGGTAGATACCCTATACAACTGAAAATGCTTAGAGTAGACTTTATTGACGTACCTGTGAAAAACGTTTCTCAATAAATACTGAACACTAGCATTGAAGGTTTATTGTAGGTATTCTTTGATCAAACATCTTTACACCTGGACTCAGTTCAGACTCGACAATATGGACTCAGACTTGCGCCGGACTTGCACAAAAATGGACTCGGACTTGGCTTGGACTTGGACCCTCGTCAACTAAGCTGGGCTTGAACTCAGATTAGATGGACAGTTACCCTGATGGACTCGACTCCATCACTAGGGAATCAAGTCAGCTCGGACCCCAACCAACTCGGACCCATGCCAACTCGGATCCACGTTAGATTAATGTAGAAAATGGAAGGGTCATCACATAATTATGTTTCCAAATCTTTACAATTTTGGCTCGACTGTCCCTGGGTAATGATATCCTTACATCCTCAATTTCGTCAGGTGACAGAGTAGCAGCTTGTGTCACTGCCAATTTTTGGCCCAACAATGTCTTCTGAAAAGAGAAACGTCGAGTTCCATACACATCTATAATCGATTAAAGTTTGATTTATTTTAAGTAAACGCAATATTTAAATGTGATCTTCATTCGATGAACTTAAAGGTTGAAACGTTTTACATCCTCCAAACTGGCATTTATAGGTGCAAAGGATCGGAGGCATTTAAAAAAACAAGTGCCATTGCCTGGCTTTCAAGCTCTGTTTTCAAATGAACCGTCTCAATGCAAGAACCCCACTTCACTGCGCAGAAAAAAGAGCGTGCTTTCAACATGGTACTTTCTTGCCAAGCCACTTCTTGCGATGTTCTATCACGCGGCACTGTACACTCGGCATTCGCAGCCGGCGAATGAAGCACATGGTAAGTGTTGTTCTCTGCTTTCATGGCATATATTGGTAACTATAAGTACGGGAACTTTCACTTTGCCAAGAAGTGAACTGAATTATGCAAATTAAGGGAGCAAACACATTGGCTTAGGTTTGCCCGTTCATAATGTCAGAAAACATGTGTAGAAGTAGGGGAGCTGCGATCGGCTTTGCAAAGGAAAACCACGCGTTCCACGTTCACATTTCTACATACATGTATAAAAATAAAATTAACCATTGGTCTTTCAGCTTCAAATTAACTGCTTTCTTAAATCTGGTCGTTTTGCCAGATGAGTGGTAATTGTAAACTTTGAAAAATAAGAGCAAAGAATACTCACTTGCTGTATAGCCTTGGTGATACCAATTAGTTTCTTTTTTAGGGGAGACAGCGGTTGTGACTGGCCCTCTGAAAAGAGAAAATTAAGAGGGCACCTACATCAGGGATTCTATTCCTGTACACATTTATCATGCTGCTTTTGCCTCATTTCAATTAAATGTGGACAGATTGTACGTTGATGCCTCAAACAAATCAAAGAATCTTTGTGATGATGAACGATATCCAGGTTTTGGTCATGCCATCATCCTCATCTTACCTCATTTTCCTAATCCTCCTCATCATCATAACAGTTTTGTATACTGATTCTTGCGCTTTAGAAAATAAAAATTCAAATATTACCAAAAATACCAGAAAAAAATTGACTGAAACCTAAATAAAAAGTAGACACCAAACAAATAAGTTTGTTTTCTGAAGACACTTGAATAACTTAGGGCTTGGAGATAGTTATGTGGTGATTAGACGAAATGACAGTTTGTTGGTACAAGTTAGCTGATGTAATCTTCATGATTTACAACACAAAACACTGTGAGTTCAAAGTCTTGAATTGAAAAAAAAGCTATTGACATACCAGTGACTGATTCCATTGCGCTCATTTTTGACTCTGGGTTCCGAGACGTTTCCGCCATGACGAGACTTCCACAACGCACAGTTGTACTTGGCTCAAGTATCTGAGTTACAAATAGACGTAGTGGTTTATTCATAAGACAATCTACAAGGCCATTCTTTCCCGAAAGAATGTAGGATACGTCATCAAAATTTTCAGGAGTGAATAAACAAACTCTGTGATTAACACATTAAGATACTGCGTAACAGTCTGTAACACCTTTGTACTTCCAAGTTTAAAGTAAGGTTTAGTTTGGACAACATGGGTCCATCAAACATAATTTCCGTCAGTGAAAATTAGTATTAGCCTATAACTGGGATACAGAAAAAAAAAAGAATACACAAACGTGTCAAGGTTTAGAGTGCAGAATGAGTGAGGATTTGTTCTTAAACGATTTACAGTGTTTCCATCTGCAATATAATTTGGAAGATACTGTAACGAAACATTGGATAGACAAGGTACCAGTCTCGTCCTTGTACCTGCTGTGTTGGTACTGCGCACAGTTCATCAGTATAAAACGCTGTGCCGCGCCCAGCTCGCTCCCCGCAGGGGTTCTTTCCTTGCTTTGCACCAATGAGGACCGACAGGGTTTAAGCCTGGCTTGGCCCAGGCCCTAAGTGCATTTGGTTTCCAGTCCATACTCGCTCTCGCAGTTTGCTCCGGGTACTCCAGGTTCCTCCTACCTCTAAAACGGGACCTTCTTCCTAACGCCGTAATGTGATGCTGCTTAATAAAGATTATGAATAAACGTATAGTTATTGGCCTGAATAGCATGAGTAGCTGAAAGCGCCATTAAAACAAAACAGCCGCTCGCTCTCTTTTTGCGCCTGGCTCTTGTTCGTTGAGTTCCGTAATGTGCTTAGCTTGAGCAGTGCTGTAAGCAGTTTGGGCGATTCTCCGCTGCGTGTGGAAGGGAACCTTCCAGACGGATGGTACCGTGACATCGCTCTGGTGGGCCAATTCGCTTCGCCAAGCTGTGTAATTTATGTTAAGAACTAACCCAGTACAAGTTGATGCCTAGTTAAAAGTCGATCGCCTTCGAAGGCACAGGCATTGTCAAAACAGGTACAATAACACATTCGAAAAGTTACACCAATAAATTATCGGTGTTTTCACGAATTTACAAAACTGAAAAAAAAACAATCCGAGATAAGGTTGTTTAAAAATAACAACTTTTCGATCACGTTTATGTTACGGATTGAGGATTTCTTTAACAAAGTCATGAAATGTAGGACTTGGGCAATGCTAATCCATACTTAGTTGAAGATATATTGTTGTAATCAAAGAATACTTTATTTATAATAATTAATAAAGTTTTTTTTCACTTCGTTGAAACAGAAAAACACGGTGGTCTTTTCTTTCCTATAGCATTATACACACTTTTGTCAAATCGAAAAAAAGGCGCTCTTCAAGAAAATTGCTACTTTTGTTACACTTCAACACGCCAACAGGTGTTCATGTATAAGTGATCACATGCACATATCACATTGATCACATTGTGCATGTTGTCTCTATTTATGCCCTGCTAAGGATGTAAATTTTTGTCACTTCCTGAAACAGAGAAACACAGAGAACAAGCCTTTTTGTCAGTTGGTTTTTTACAGTTACCACGAAATTAAACAACATTTTGCTTTGAAACTTGGCTAATTTGTTCTTTGGATCAAAGGAAATAAAATGGTAGAAAAAATACAGATCGTAAAATTAATGATTTTCTGGGGTTTTGTCACTTTGTAAAAAACACCGGTGAAATGCGTCCGTAGATTTCCCTTGAGCCTAGTGAGTGTAAGTGGTCTCTGATATGCTGCGGTGCCCGGGGGTATATTTCTCCCCTAACGAATTACGTTCCGGGGTTTTCCTGATGGCCGCTCGTCGGGAGGGCCTAAGCTTCCGCGTTCGTCTGGTGGCACGCCTCACTATCCGTGAAGGCCGGCGGTGAGCTACGATATTATTATAATTGCGAATAACATTTTTATAATACTGACGCTTTCAATACCTGCAGTAAGCAACGTATACCAAGGGTGGACAAGTTGCTCATCTCTTTGCAGGATATATTGATCGGATTGACAGATTGTTTTTAGAAGCAAACACTCACAAGCACTCGAACCATCCAGTCTCAAATTGACTTTAACATGATAACTGCAGTTTAACTTTGTCTCGTGTGAGTAAGGTTACAAATTTATCATTAATTTTGCTCTTCGTATGATGCTATCTTTATTTTAGGGATTTTCTGCTATAATTAAAACACTCTTTTCAAATGAGTCTTCACCTGTTTACCTTTTTAGGAGATTTTGATTCGATTTACAAACTTGTGAGAATTTGATACTTGATAATTTAAAGATTTACCTTATTTACACCGATACATCTACAGGAGTAATGATTCGCTGGTTTTACTCGGGATGTTGGACATTTTATTCGCCTGGTTATTTTGTTGTCCTGCAATAACATTTATTTCTACTTTGCATATTTTATTACTATGCTTTCTTTCTTTTTGGAATAAGGTTTATACTTTGGCGTGTATAAGGACATCACGCAAAGAAAGTTTCATGTTTTGGTGGGACCTTGAGTTTAATGCTTACACTCAAACAGGAAATAATTCAGTGGAATTGAATCGACATTCTCACATTTTGACATCTCACGTGTTATAATAGCACTAATTTGGATGAAGCAGTTGTCGTCTAAACGCAGAAGGACCCAGATTCAAAAGTTAAACTTAACCTTGTACCAACAAAGTAAGGACTGGAAACAAAAACAAGACAATCAAGTTTTAAAGGCCATCTTTAATCAAAACAAATCATGAAATTAAAGTTTCTTGTCAAAAACTTGTCGTGTTAGGCGGTGACGTCGCATAGGCCTACTATTGGTTTTGTAGGATTCTAGGAACTAAATGCCGTGTAAATATAGTTTGTGTGTATTCTTGTGTGATATTCCCAGAAAGGTCGTGGCACGAAAACGTTAGTGAAAATGGTGGTTTATTTAGGTTTAACTACCATGAATGGCTTTAATCTGTCCTAGTAAAAATGTATAATGCGATTCATTTGGCTGGAAGGGAAAGCGGAACATTTCAGTTTCTAAGAGAAGGCACATTTCTGATTTTGTGCCATAGCACCAAAGTTAGTCTAACCCACGTTTGACGGAGAGTATTTTATTTTGTTTCATTTTGTTTTCAATTTTGCAGCAACAACGGAAGACACCGTTAGGTGATAAATTTAATCAGTTTTAAAGTCGAAACCTCGCCATTTCATGCCAGAGAACCATGCATTTTGTATGAGTTTCTTCAAATATTTCTATTTAATTACTTCACCAGATCATGAGTATAAGATCTGATTATGCGTTTGCATCCCCTTAATTATCATGATTTATTGCTGGTCGGGGTGATTATACAGCACACAGATGGTTCTTTTTGCAGTTACCAGCATTTGACCCAAGGGAGCGCTTTGAATAACTAGAATTTTCTTATACACTTGAATTACTTCATTTCTTGTGAGTGTACAATGATTTATGAATTTACATTTAAAAAAAGAAAAAGTAAAACGTCACATTTGTTACCAATACATCAATCATTTTAACCTTTCATCATTAAATATGTTTACAAGCGATAGCTGCTTCATCTTGACTCATAAGAAGCACTTTAGGCCTCGTGTTTTGGTCGAAGCGTGGTTTTACTTAACGTGTATGGCAGAGTGTAGAATGTTTTCGAGAGTAGTGCTTCTAAACATCTCAACTGCGTCTATAAGACTGTGGAGCTAAAACTGCTTAACCTTTCCGACGTTCGACATGCATTATGGAATTACAGGACAAGCAAGCAATGCATTTCGTGTACCGCCCTGTGGAAGATGTGAACCTGCAAAACAAACATCTTTTTTCATTTTATTAGATACTCCATCCTTTTTTCACATTGTGTTTTATCGCAGATTTTGAGTAACTTCACCTTCTCAAATTCCAAAAATAAGGGGAATAGCTTCAAAGAACACCAATTGTTGCCTGAAATTAAGATCATGAATCGTCTATTTGGCATTGGCTACTAAGAACCGTCTGTCGAAATTATATATGTGTAACAGAAAGGGCAAGTGGGTTCTTTTTTATATAAATATAGCGGGCGGTGATGTTCAACCCGCGTTTGACCGTATGGAGGTTGGGTATCGAATATGACTAAAATGTCTAGTGGTTCTGAGAGGTTTAGTTTACCTTTTTAAAAGTTACTTAACATTGAGAATAAAAAGTCAGGAAAATCAAACAACTGGACGATTAATGGGTGAAATTTGGGTGAAAATGCACCGTTCAGTCTTGATGTTTTGATGTTTAAAACAGTGGTTTCTAATTTCATATTAACACTCAACGAGCAGGGAGCAGAATCCGCCCCCCCCCCGTTGACGTTTGCTTATAGTATCTTCAGGATTAATTTCTGCGTGCTAATACTTTATGGCAATTTTTTACAATGTATTAGCCTCATTTTGACCCCAAAATTAACAAAATTGAAAGTTTTCAATTTCCATGCTATTATTCTACAGTCACCTTGGTACTTTGTATTTAAATTAATATCAAATCTTACTTTATGGGGAAAGCTGTTTAGGTTGCCTAATCAAGTAGGCCCTAATCAGGTTGTCAGGGAGTCAGATATGAAATCAACTTTTTCATACCGTTTCTCATGCTTATATGGGGGATATTTGGTTTGGGTAAAATCTGTTGTGTATGCTCAATGTTTTCCCCCGTAATGGCGTTATTGTGTCGACCGTAACTCAAATACGCTCACCCACGAATGCATCGGTTACACAAAGCACAGCACTTTGTATGAACGTATAATGTGCACGCTGGTCATACAAATGCATCATCCGTACTGACATGTTCGCGTACACACCAAACACTTATGCCAACAGGCATGCAATAAATACTGATAGCAGTCAAATGGTTATGTAGTACTCGCTAACATGGGCTGGGTAAAGTCTTCCAAGTAAACTTAATTAGGACTCTTAAAACTACACTTTTGATTCCAGCCTTTAACAATAAATTAATGCTGCTAGTATTCATTATTGCATGTTCCAAAATGAGTTTATAAAACTCACGACAGATCTGGAAACAGTTCTGTTCCAACATTTCATCTATATATTTCCGCCAACATTACCGTCTCTAGACACAAGCCCTCTTTTGAAATCAGCCTTTTCGTTCGTAACAGTCAGTGTTCGATAAATATAAACAGGGGTATACCTTTACAAACATTGTTTTGTGTTTTCTTTGCAGGACAAGCTTATTCAGAAAATAATAGTAGTAGCATCTGACAGAAAATATGTTGCATTCCATTCTAATCATGTGTGGAATCTCCGAGAATAGGGTATTCATGTCCACAAGGAAATTGTCAAAATATAGGCCTTCAAGAATACGCACCACAAACAATTTGGAAAACTATTAGCAGTCTGGTATATTATCATATTTGGACAGCCTATTATATCATAAATCTCGGGCAATCTGACCAATCACAAGGCTTGTTCTAGCAGCCTGCAACAGATTGCATGGGTGTTTCCACGTTGTGGGTGCTTAATATTACAGCACGTTGAGCAAAAACACTAACAAAAGTTTCAATTGCAACAATTTGACTGGCTGTGCCAAAAAACTCCCTGACTATAGACACAAACCAGAAGTTCTAAAACACATTTTTTACCGATGGGATTTAAAATTGGTCGGAGCCAATTTGAGATATTTAAAGTTGAATTTGTCCCAAAATTGCTGTTCCAGTATGGAAAAGTCACTACTCCCATATGTGGTAATACTCTAGACTGACTAGGAAAACCAGACAACTGTATAAAGTAACGTTGTGAGCATGTAGCTAGCTCGAATTTAAGTGGCATTTTCTCAAATTAAAGCTGAAATTTGATCAGGTCTTTGAAAAGAATTTTTCACATTTTTCAAGGGGGGGCTTCACAAGAAAATTAGGTGTAGCTGCGTTCCAGCAGCTACCAGTACAATATTAAAAAATGTCAAATGTGTGGGGGGCTCTCAGTTTCACGGGCATCTGTTGGGGGAACATTCCCACCCCACCTTGCGCCTCATCATGCCAATGCGAACCTACCAAAATGTCCTACACGAAGGTAAGCAAATATATCGTCAGTTGGTCCAAGTTTCCTGTTATTCTGTTAAGTTGGGAGAAAAAAAATGTACCTTTTCGATCAAACGTTTAACCGGATGATTGCTGTCAAGCTCTAGTTTGTGTTTAATGAAATCCTTTTGCTCTTCCAGCTGGAGAGACTGTTGGCCTGGTTCATAGAGACCACGCCATCGCAAACGCCTTAACTTCTCTCGAAGGTTTGTTGCTCGTGAACGAATCTTCAAGTATAGGTAAGTGGAACAGTTTAATAATAGTTTGTATGATAATTTGGCATTTTTCCTGTTTGCTATCCATATAACAGAGGTATGAAAAAATTCATCTCTTTGAGGTGTGGTTTAAATGGTTGTTCCACTGTTTCAAATTTTAATTCTTCGACCTTTGTATCGATCGGTTCAAAAACATTCAACGCTATGGATTTTCCAATTTCCCAGGACAGTTCGTCAGGTTAAACAAAAAAATCGGCTTTGCCATATCGGAAAGTTCATGTCCTTAAAGTAAATATTTAGCCAATCCTTGATTTAAAGGATTGTGCGAGTAAAAAAGATGTCATTTATGCTACAAACTTAGGATTCCAGTTCCATTTAAATAATCAAAAATATTTTAGTTTGTTAGATGAACTGTAGTATATTTTGGGCAACCACCAATATCTTCTTTTTAACTGACGATTGGTGGGATTCATCTTCTTATTTGCATTTTGTTGTCATTTGATTTGATTTTTCACTGTATGGATAGGTGTTATAATGTACATACCCCATCTTTTATCTCCATTTCAAATGCGGCCTGCATATGTACATGCAAACACTGTACCCCACTGGGCTTGTACATATTTCAGTGACAGAGGACTTCATTCCACACACAAGTCTGGACTCGGAGTTGAGTCCGGTTTTGTTTGGACTCGTGACTCGGCTTGGATTCCGGTCGTTTTGGACTCTGCTTGGATGAGAATTGGCTAGTGGCTGGCTCGGACTCGAATCAAGTCCATTCAATAAATGTATTTAAGATTCAGAAGTTCCATTGTCCATAATTATTTGTTTATGAACTATCACTTTCTAGTCTAGGATAATGACAAGCATGTGTAAAAACCGGGGAACTGTTTCGCCAGAGTTGCCTGTGCAGTGCAGTGTAAAAACGTTTTTCATGAAGGACTGACTTGCACCCAATCTTTCTCTTGTGACTTATGCCAGTCATCATTGGACAACAGATTCAGAGTTACAGTGACATCATAGAACTCCTTCACACACATTTAGTCGATACTTCATTAATGATCTTTTTTAGCTGTAAATATAAAATGTTCAGATTAAAGTCGGTAAACAAAAAGTTTGTTTATCATTTTGGAATCACTAAACAGGTGAAAACTTTAAACATGCTCGGACTGGCATCAATTTTTTTTGCACCTGACTAAATGTAGCTACGTAAAGAAATAGGCAAAGTTGACTGGTGACCTGTCCGCTTTTTTATACACAAATTCATAAGTACATGTACTGTACATGCCGTACACACGCACGCACCACGTTTAGTCATTTGCCTTGCACGTCTTGCCCTCATTGTCAGTTCATCAAAACATGTCCCTGTTACAGATAATCCATTTAGGCTTTACAAGCCATCAACAAGCAGCCGCGGCCTACAAAACGCAAATTGCAAATTCTCTAGTAAGGTGTGCACAGAGAAGTTGCGAACAGCATCAGTTGTTTTTAAGGAAGTTGGGAAACATCCTTCAAAGTAAGTAGGGCGCCTGTCAACTCGGTCGGTAATCAACTCAGTCCGAGTCAACTCGGTCCCAGGTCAATTCAGTCCTTAGGGAAATATTCTACACACCCAAAAACTTACATTTTCCACATTTTCCCAAAATAGCCAATAGCCAGGCCTTTATAGTCGAATTGACAAAAATAAAGCATAACCAGTGAAGTCGCATCCAAGTTAAAAACAATGAAACTTTTCCATAGTGACCGACTTGACCTAGGACCGAGTGGACTTGGACCGAGTTGGTTACGGACTGAGGTGACCGTAAACATAGACATAGACCCGTGAACGTACATGGTTTTTCAAGGTCACGGCTACTCTCTCGATTTGCTTTGCAAAAGCAGACATCGCCCTCAAGAGAGTGTCTGTTTGAGTCCCGGAGTGGCATACCCTATATAACTGAAAATGCTTGTGAAAAAAGTTTCTCAATAAATACTGTAGACTAGCGTTGAAGGTTTACTGTAGGTGTTCTTTGATCAAAGGTTTTCACACCTGGGTTCAGACTCGACAATATGGACTCGGACTTGGACCCTTGTCAACTCAGCTGGGCTCGAACTCGGATTAGATGGCTGGTTACCCAGAGGGACTCGACTCCATCACTAGGGAATCAGGCCATCTCGGACCCAAGGACCCATGTCAACTCGGATCCACGTCAGATTAATGTAGAAAATGGAAGGGTAATCACATAATGATGTTTCCAAATCTTTACAGATTTTTGGCTCGACTGTCCCTGGGTAATGATATTCTTACCTCCTCAATTTCGTAAGGTGACAGAGTAAGAGTTTGTGGCACTGCCAATTCTCGGCAGAACCGTGTCTCCTGAAAAGAGAAACGTCGAGTTCCATATACATCTATAATCGATTAAAGTTTGATGTATTTTAAGTAAACGCAATATTTAAATGTAATCTTCATTCGATTTACTTAAAGGTTGAAACGTTTTACATCCTCCAAACTGGCATTTATAGGTGCATAGGATCGGAGGTATTTAAAAAGAACAAGTGCCATTGCTTTCATAGGCAAAGTTGACTGGTGACCTGTCCACCTTTTTTTACACAAATTCATAAGTACATGTACTGTACATGCCGTACACACGCACGCACCACGTTTAGTCATTTGCCTTGCACGTCTTGCCCTCATTGTCAGTTCATCAAAGCATGTCCCTGTCACAGATAATCCATTTAGGCTTTACAAGCCATCAACAAGCAGCCGCGGCCTACAAAACGCAAATTGCAAATTCTCTAGTAAGGTGTGCACAGAGAAGTTGCGAACAGCATCAGTTGTTTTTAAGGAAGTTGGGAAACATCCTTCAAAGTAAGTAGGGCGCCTGTCAACTCGGTCGGTAATCAACTCAGTCCGAGTCAACTCGGTCCCAGGTCAATTCAGTCCTTAGGGAAATATTCTACACACCCAAAAACTTACATTTTCCACATTTTCCCAAAATAGCCAATAGCCAGGCCTTTATAGTCGAATTGACAAAAATAAAGCATAACCAGTGAAGTCGCATCCAAGTTAAAAACAATGAAACTTTTCCATAGTGACCGACTTGACCTGGGACCGAGTGGACTTGGACCGAGTTGGTTACGGACTGAGGTGACCGTAAACATAGACAAAGACCCGTGAACGTACATGGTTTTTCAAGGTCACGGCTACTCTCTCGATTTGCTTTGCAAAAGCAGACATCGCCCTCAAGAGAGTGTCTGTTTGAGTCCCGGAGTGGCATACCCTATATAACTGAAAATGCTTGTGAAAAAAGTTTCTCAATAAATACTGTAGACTAGCGTTGAAGGTTTACTGTAGGTGTTCTTTGATCAAAGGTTTTCACACCTGGGTTCAGACTCGACAATATGGACTCGGACTTGGACCCTTGTCAACTCAGCTGGGCTCGAACTCGGATTAGATGGCCGGTTACCCAGAGGGACTCGACTCCATCACTAGGGAATCAGGCCATCTCGGACCCAAACCAACTTGGACCCATGTCAACTCGGATCCACGTCAGATTAATGTAGAAAATGGAAGGGTAATCACATAATTATGTTTCCAAATCTTTACAGTTTTTTGGCTCGACTGTCCCTGGGTAATGATATTCTTACCTCCTCAATTTCGTCAGGTGACAGAGTAAGAGTTTGTGGCACTGCCAATTTTCGGCCCAACCATGTCTCCTGAAAAGAGAAACGTCGAGTTCCATATACATCTATAATCGATTAAAGTTTGATTTATTTTAAGTAAACGCAATATTTAAATGTGATCTTCATTCGATGTACTTAAAGGTTGAAACGTTTTACATCCTCCAAACTGGCATTTATAGGTGCATAGGATCGGAGGTATTTAAAAAGAACAAGTGCCATTGCCTGGCTTTCAAGCTCTGTTTTCAAATGAACCGTCTCGATGCAAGAACCCCACTTCACTGCGCAGAAAAAAGAGCGTGCTTTCAACATGGTACTTTCTTGCCAAGCCACCTCTTGTGATGTTCTATCACGCGGCACTGTACACTCGGCATTCGCAGCCGGCGAATGAAGCACATGGTAAGTGTTGTTCTCTGCTTTCATGGCATATATTGGTAACTATAAGTACGGGAACTTTCACTTTGCCAAGAAGTGAACTGAATTATGCAAATTAAGGGAGCAAACACATTGGCTTAGGTTTGCCCGTTCATAATGTCAGAAAACATGTGTAGAAGTAGGGGAGCTGCGATCGGCTTTGCAAAGGAAAACCACGCGTTCCACGTCCACATTTCTACATACATGTATAAAAATAAAATTAACCATTGGTCTTTCAGCTTCAAATTAACTGCTTTCTTAAATCTGGTCGTTTTGCCAGATGAGTGGTAATTGTAAACTTTGAAAAATAAGAGCAAAGAATACTCACTTGCTGTATAGCCTTGGTGGTACCAATTTGTTTCTTTTTTAGGGGAGACAGCGGTTGTGACTGGCCCTCTGAAAAGAGAAAATTAAGAGGGCACCTACATCAGGGATTCTATTCCTGTACACATTTAGCATGCTGCTTTTGCCTCATCTCAATTAAATGTGGACAGATTGTACGTTGATGCCTCAAACAAATCAAAGAATCTTTGTGATGATGAACGATATCCAGGTTTTGGTCATGCCATCCTCCTCATCTTACCTCATTGTCCTAATCCTCCTCATCATCATAACAGTTTTGTATACTGATTTTTGCGCTTTAGAAAATAAAAATTCAAATATTACCAAAAATACCAGAAAAAAATTGACTGAAACCTAAATAAAAAGTAGACACCAAACAAATAAGTTTGTTTTCTGAAGACACTTGAATAACTTAGGGCTTGGAGCTAGTTATGTGGTGATTAGACGAAATGACAGTTTGTTGGTACAAGTTAGCTGATGTAATCTTCATGATTTACAACACAAAACACTGTGAGTTCAAAGTCTTGAATTGAAAAAAAAGCTATTGACATACCAGTGACTGATTCCATTGCGCTCATTTTTGACTCTGGGTTCCGAGACGTTTCCGCCATGACGAGACTGCCACAACGCACAGTTGTACTTGGCTCAAGTATCTGAGTTACAAATAGACGTAGTGGTTTATTCATAAGACAATCTACAAGGCCATTCAAACAACAGAACAAAAAGGCTCCAAAAGTATTCGATTCTTTCCCGAAAGAATGTAGGATACGTCATCAAAATTTTCAGGAGTGAATAAACAAACTCTGTGATTAACACATTAAGGTACTGCGTAACAGTCTGTAACACCTTTGTACTTCCAAGTTTAAAGTAAGGTTTAGTTTGGACAACATGGGTCCATCAAACATAATTTCCGTCAGTGAAAATTAGTATTAGCCTATAACTGGGATTCAGAAAAAAGAATACACAAACGTGTCAAGGTTTAGAGTGCAGAATGAGTGAGGATTTGTTCTTAAACGATTTACAGTGTTTCCATCTGCAATATAATTTGGAAGATACTGTAACGAAACATTGGATAGACAGGGTACCAGTCTCGTCCTTGTACCCACTGTGGTGGTACTGCGCACAGTTCATCAGTGTAAAACGCTGCGCCGCGCCCAGCTCGCTCCTCGTAGGGGTTCTTTCCTTGCTTTGCACCAATGAGGACCGACCGGGTTTAAGCCTGGCTTGGCCCAAGCCCTAAGTGCATTTGGTTTCCAGTCCATACTCGCTCTCGCAGTTTGCTCCGGGTACTCCAGGTTCCTCCTACCTCTAAAACGGGACCTTCTTCCTAACGCCGTAATGTGATGCTGCTTAATAAAGATTATGAATAAACGTATAGTTATTGGCCTGAATAGCATGAGTAGCTGAAAGCGCCATTAAAACAAAACAGCCGCTCGCTCTCTTTTTGCGCCTGGCTCTTGTTCGTTGAGTTCCGTAATGTGCTTAGCTTGAGCAGTGCTGTAAGCAGTTTGGGCGATTCTCCGCTGCGTGTGGAAGGGAACCTTCCAGACGGATGGTACCGTGACATCGCTCTGGTGGGCCAATTCGCTTCGCCAAGCTGTGTAATTTATGTTAAGAACTAACCCAGTACAAGTTGATGCCTAGTTAAAAGTCGATCGCCTTCGAAGGCACAGGCATTGTCAAAACAGGTACAATAACACATTCGAAAAGTTACACCAATAAATTATCGGTGTTCTCACGAATTTACAAAACTGAAAAAAAAAAACAATCCGAGATAAGGTTGTTTAAAAATAACAACTTTTTGATCACGTTTATGTTACGGATTGAAGATTTCTTTAACAAAGTCATGAAATGTAGGACTTGGGCAATGCTAATCCATACTTAGTTGAAGATATATTGTTGTAATCAAAGAATACTTTATTTATAATAATTAATAAAGTTTTTTTTCACTTCGTTGAAACAGAAACACACGGTGGTCTTTTCTTTCCTATAGCATTATACACACTTTTGTCGAATCGAAAAAAAGGCGCTCTTCAAGAAAATTGTTACTTTTGTGACACTTCAACACGCCAACAGGTGTTCATGTGTAAGTGATCACATGCACATATCACATTGATCACATTGTGCATGTTGTCTCTATTTATGCCCTGCTAAGGATGTAAATTTTTGTCACTTCCTGAAACAGAGAAACACAGAGAACAAGCCTTTTTGTCAGTTGGTTTTTTACAGTTACCACGAAATTAAACAGCATTTTGCTTTGAAACTTGGCTAATTTGTTCTTTGGATCAAAGGAAATAAAATGGTAGAAAAAATACAGATCGTAAAATTAATGATTTTCTGGGGTTTTGTCACTTTGTAAAAAAACACCGGTGAAATGCGTCCGTAGATTTCCCTTGAGCCTAGTGAGTGTAAGTGGTCTCTGATATGCTGCGGTGCCCGGGGGTATATTTCTCCCCTAACGAATTACGTTCCGGGGTTTTCCTGATGGCCGCTCGTCGGGAGGGCCTAAGCTTCCGCGTTCGTCTGGTGGCACGCCTCACTATCCGTGAAGGCCGGCGGTGAGCTACGATATTATTATAATTGTGAATAACATTTTTATAATACTGACGCTTTCAGTACCTGAAGTAAGCAACGTATACCAAGGGTGGACAAGTTGCTCATCTCTTTGCAGGATATATTGATCGGATTGACAGATTGTTTTTAGAAGTAAACACTCACAAGCACTCGAACCATCCAGTCTCAAATTGACTTTAACATGATAAATGCAGTTTAACTTTGTCTCGTTTGAGTAAGGCTACAAATTTATCATTAATTTTGCTCTTCGTATGATGCTATCTTTATTTTAGGGATTTTCTGCTATAATTAAAAGACTCTTTTCAAAAGAGTCTTCACCTGTTTATCTTTTTAGGAGATTTTGATTCGATTTTCAAACTTGTGAGAATTTGATACTTGATAATTTAAAGATTTACCTTATTTACACTGATACATCTACAGGAGTAATGATTCGCTGGTTTTACTCGGGATGTTGGACATTTTATTCGCCTGGTTATTTTGTTGTCCTGCATTAACATTTATTTCTACTTTGCATATTTTATTACTATGCATTCTTTCTTTTTGGAATGAGGTTTATACTTTGGCGTGTATAAGGACATCACACAAAGAAAGTTTCATGTGTTGGTGGGACCTTGAGTTTAATGCTTACACTCAAACAGGAAATAATTCAGTGGAATTGAATCGACATTCTCACATTTTGACATCTCACGTGTTATAATAGCACTAATTTGGATGAAGCAGTTGTCGTCTAAACGCAGAAGGACCCAGATTCAGAAGTTAAACTTAACCTAGTACCAACAAAGTAAGGACTGGGAACACAATGTATAACAAAAACATGACAATCAAGTTTTAAAGGCCATCTTTAATCAAAACAAATCATGAAATTAAAGTTTCTTGTCAAAAATTTGTCGTGTTAGGCGGTGACGTCGCATAGGCCTACTATTGGTTTTGTAGGATTCTAGGAACTAAATGCCGTGTAAATATACTTTGTGCGTGTTCTTGTGTGATATTCCCAGAAAGGTCGTGGCACGAAAACGTTAGTGAAAAACGGTGGTTTATTTAGGTTTAACTACCATGGATGGCTTTAATCTGTCCTTGTAAAAATGTATAATGCGATTCATTTGGCTGGAAGGGAAAGCGGAACATTTCAGTTTCCAAGAGAAGGCACATTTCTGATTTTGTGCCATAGCACCAAAGTTAGTCTAACCCACGTTTGACGGAGAGTATTTTATTTTGTTTCATTTTGTTTTCAATTTTGCAGCAACAACGGAAGACACCGTTAGGTGATAAATTTAATCAGTTTTAAAGTCGAAACCTCGCCATTTCATGCCAGAGAACCATGCATTTTGTATGAGTTTCTTCTATTTAATTACTTCACCAGATCATGAGTATAAGATCTGATTATGCGTTTGCATCCCCTTAATTATCATGATTTATTGCTGGTCGGGGTGATTATACAGCACACAGATGGTTCTTTTTGCAGTTACCTGCATTTAACCCAAGGGACCCCTTTAATAACTAGAATTTTCTTATACACTTGGATTACTTCATTTCTTGTGTAATTTACTGAGTGAGTGTACAATGATTTATGAATTTACATTTACAAAAAGAAAATGTAAAACGTCACATTTGTCACCAATGCATCAATCATTTTAACCTTTCGTCATTAAATAAGTTTACAAGCGATAGTTGCTTCATCTTGACTCATAAGAAGCACTTTAGGCCTCGTGTTTTGGTCGAAGCGTGGTTTTACTTAACGTGTATGGCAGAGTGTGGAATGTTTTCGAGAGTAGTGCTTCTAAACATCTGAACTGCGTCTATAAGACTGTGGAGCTAAAACTGCTTAACCTTTCCGACGTTCGACATGCATTATGGGATTACAGGACAAGCACGCAATGCATTTCGTGTACCGCCCTGTGGAAGATGTGAACCTGCAAAACAAACATCTGTTTTCATTTTATTAGATACTACATCCTTTTTCCACATTGTGTTTTATCGCAGTTTTTAAGTAACTTCAATTTCTCAAATTCCAAAAAATAGGGGAATAGCTTCAAAGAACACCAATTCTTGCCTGAAATTAAGATCATGAATCGTCTATTTGGCATTGGCTACTAAGAACCGTCTGTCGAAATTATATATGTGTACCAGAAAGGGCAAGTGGGTCCTTTCTTATATAAATATAGCGGGCGGTGATGTTCAACCCGCGTTTGACCGTATGGAGGTTGGGTATCGAATATGACTAAAATGTCTAGTGGTTCTGAGAAGTTTAGTTTACCTTTTTAAAAGTTACTTAACATTGAGAATAAAAAGTAGTCAGGAAAATCAAACAACTGGACGATTAATGGGTGAAATTTGGGTGAAAATGCACCGTTCAGTCTTGATGTTTTGAGTTTTAAAACAGTGGTTCCTAATTTCATATTAACCCTCAAAGAGCAGGGGGCAGAATCCGCCCCCCCCCTCCGTTGACGTTCGCTTATAGTATCTTCAGGATTAATTCCTTTGTGCTAATACTTTATGGCAATTTTTTACAATGTATTAGCCTCATTTTGACCCCAAAATTAACAAAATTGAAAGTTTTCAATTTCCATGCTATTATTCTACAGTCACCTTGGTACTTTGTATTTAAATTAATATCAAATTTTACTTTATGGGGAAAGCTGTTTAGGTTGCCTAATCAAGTAGGCCCTAATCAGGTTGTCAGGGAGTCAGATATGAAATCAACATTTGGATACCGTTTCTCATTCTTACATGGGGGCTATTTGGTTTGGGTAAAATCTGTTGTGTATGCTCAATGTTTTCCCCCGTAATGGCGTTATTGTGTCAAACGTAACTTAAATACGCTCACCCACGAATGCATCGGTTACACAAAGCACAGCACTTTGTATGAACGTATAATGTGCACGCTGGTCAAACAAATGCATCATCCGTACTGACATGTTCAGGTACACCTCAAACACTTATGCCAACAGGCATGCAATAAATACTGATAGGAGTCAAATGGGTAAGTGGTACTCGCTCTCATCGGCTGGTAAACTCTTCCAAGTAAACTTAATTAGGACTCTTAAAACCACACTTTTGATTCCAGTCTTTAACAATAAATCAATGCTGCTAGTATTCATTATTGCATGTTCCAAAATGAGTTTATAAAACTCACGACAGATCTGGAAACAGTTCTGTTCGAACATTTTAACTATATGTTTCCGCCAACATTACCGTCTCTACACCCAAGCCCTCTTTTTAAATAAGCATTTTCGTTCGTAACAGTCAGTGTTGGATAAATATAAACAGGGGTGTAAAACAGGGGTGTACCTTTACAAACATTGTTTTGTGTTTTCTTTGCATGACAAGCTTATTCATAAAATAACAGTAGTAGCATCTGACAGAAAATATGTTGCATTCCGTTCTAATCATGGGTGGAATTTGCGAGAACAGGGTATTCATGTCCACAAAGAAATTGTCAAAATATAGGCCTTCAAGAATACGCACCACAAACAATTGGGAAAACTATTAGCAGTCTGGTATATTATCATATTTGGACAGGCTATTCTATCATAAATCTCGCGCAATTTGACCAATCACGAGGCTTGTTCTAGCAGCTTGCGACATATTGTATGGGTGTTTCCATGTTGTGGGGTGCTTTATGTCACAGCACGTTGAGCAAAAACACTAACGAAAAGTTTCAATTGCAACAATTTGACTGGCTGTGCCAAAAACTCCCTGACTATAGACACAGACTAGAAGTTCTAAAACACATTTTTACCGACGGGATTTAAAATTGGTCGTAGCCAATTTGAGATATTTAAAGTTGAATTTGTGCAAAGATTGCTGTTCCAGTATGGAAAAGTCACTACGCCCATATGTGGTAATACTCTAGACTGACTAGGAAAACCAGACAACTGTAGAAAATAACGTTGTGAGCCTGTAGCTAGCTCCCCCCCACACGCACACAAAGAAAAAACTGTCAACGAATTCAAGTGGCATTTTCTCAAATTAAAGCTGAAATTTGATCCGGTCTTTGAAAAGAATTTGTCACATTTTTCAAGGGGGCATCACAAGAAAACTAGGTGTAGCTGCGTTCCAGCGAACAATATTCAGAAAATGTCAAATATGTGGGGGCTCTCAGTTTCACGGGCATCTGGTGGGGGAACATTCCCACCCCACCTTGCGCCTCATCATGCCACTGCGAACCTACCAAAATAACCTACACGAAGGTAAGCAAATATATCGTCATTTGGTCCAAGTTTCCCGTTATTCTGTTAATTTGGGAGAAAAAATGTACTTTTTCGATCGAACGTTAAAACAAATGATTTCTTGAATACAAAGAACATGTCACAACCGCTTCCAAGTAGCGCAACGCCCTTTAAAAACTTTGCACAATGAAAAGCCTACAAAATATGCAGCAAGCATAGTAACGTTAATATAGCTGTAACTGGGCTTTGCACGAACGAGTAAAAATAGAAGCCGTCCCCATCCTTCAGGAGACACAAGCACATTATAAAACATTGACAGGGAAGTTAAATCAGTGTGCAGTTGTATATTATACAGTTTGTTTCTTGAACAACGTTTTGGTTTAAGCTACGCTTTCAGGGCAACCTGGCTATACACCCAAATTTTCTCATTGAAGGGTGATACCTGTTTTTTTGACAAAAACCTTTCTTTTCGACGGTACAGAACATGTGTCTACGGTTAAACCCCCTTGTTCCAAGTTGAACATAACAAATACGACTGATGAATCAAAGCTTTATCTTTTCGGTGGCGTACACACCCAGGCAAACAAAACCATTTTCAATGTCACTGAAAATTTATCGGGGGGAGATTGTTAAGATCCCTCTGAAAATATTGGTAGTTTTATTTATTTGTTGTTTTTGTCTGTTAGATTTCTCCCCTGGCAGCAAATAGTCTCGCTCTCTTACGCGTCACTTCTTTAACCAATCAAAATTTCGCAGTACTGTCAAAAAAGGACAAAATATCCAAAGACCGTTCCATTTGTTCAGAACAGGTGTTTTGGACATGTCGAAATAAAGCTTGATATTTCACCATCTTTTTGTTTTTGTTCAAGTCGTCATAATATTGTCATTGTCATAATATTTCCCTTCTTTATAAGATCATCTTTACCAGCAATAGAATCATGTTTTCATTATCATTAGAGCCATTGCATTCCAGCTAAGCGAACATTTGGCCTATGCATTTAAAGAATATTCCTTACATGGCATAAATTAACTTCCACCAGAAATTTGCACACTGTGAGGGTTCATCATTCCAGAAAATCATTCCAAGTATGAATAAGGCCGTTTTGGACAAAACAGATATTGCGTTTCTATGTAGCAAAAATATCGTTTGGCTCTGACAAAGGCTGAAGCAGTTACAACATATAAGTAAAGGATCAACATTTCTTGTAATTATTAGCTTCCAAAGATGTTACTGTTTTGGACCAGTCATGAGATCTCAAAGCTTTTACGATAATGTTACTCAACGTTTACAATGCAGCAGCATAAAAAGGTTATGTTGCTTATAACATTTAAATCTCTTAATGTAAGGCGAGGTAAAGGTTTAATCTGACTATGCTTATGCCAACTTATCCCTCTGCCCATACAGAAATAAGCAGTTAACAATGAAAGTACTGATGCTGTTTCTGTGTTGCGAACAACCCCCGTCATTAGTTGTGAAGATTGTCCAGTGTATAGGGTGTGCTTGCAGAATGGAAGGCACCGAATCACTGGAATTTAGAGCTTAAACTTCTTTTCCCATTCATTTGACGTGAGCTGGTGGTAACTGGGCGATATACCACTCACTGAACCAAATGTCATTTTCATTTCATTATTTATTTTGCAGGATTAAAAGACAGAAACTTTACACAGTTTACAAAATGAAAAAAAGTTAGCTCAGAAATATAGTTTTACTCAAAAATCTAAATCGATAAAAAGGCAAACGAACACACACAGAGTACAGTAACACACAAACTTAGAAACAGCAGCACAAGCAACAACACTAGCACATCCACAAAGACACAAAACACACGTAACACCCCCGTGCAGGATTGCAAAAAAGCAAACCTAATTACTATCCAGTTGCTCTCCTGGATCCAAATAATAGATTGAACAAAAATCTCGATATAAATAATTATATTTATACCTTTCCACAAACAATTCTACTGTCCTTTATTTTATGTAAACACGGAATCGCGTGACACGAAGCAGGACTTATTTCTAGTTTGATCAGCCACGTCACCAGCCGCTCTGCACCGTATGCCCATCCACTTATTACTGCAAGGCTTCAATTTAAAAACAACCGACTTACGTCTTTTGCATACATGTATTCATCCGCCAATTGTTGCTATGCTTGTATTCAATAAACAAACTGCATATTTCGCAATGTAAAAATCCATCCACCAGTTATTGGCAAATTTCCAAGCAATAACCAAATGTCGTTATTGCTTAAGTTCATGTGGCAAATTTTGGTTGGTTACTATTGGTGACCACGAGCCTCTTTGCACTAATGGCTGAGTGGAGCCTACTCTAAAGACGCTTATATAATTGTATACTGGGCGCGGCTCCGATTTTTGGCCTTTGAACATTGACCATGTCAAGTAAACAGATTGTAATCATCTACAATTGAGACTCATAGACAAATTTGGAAATACATTTATCTTGTGGTTTATTTTGCTTCGCTAACAATTTTTTGTACGGTACTGTGCTCAGCGTGTCTAATACAATTTTCAAGGAAAAAGAAAAAAAATACAAAAATGACGAAATTTCTTTAGGTTGCCAGCTACGCAACCCAAGATCTTATCAGAATAACAGAGATCAGAGATACACCATTCATTTTGTTTGTTTGTTCGTTTTGTTTGTTTGTTTTTTAATCGTGATTTTACCAAGATTGGCTGATTTAGGGGTGTAAATATAACTGCAGTTCTCACCCCACTGACATAGTCCATGTTTTCGTCGATTGCTGTCAGAAGAAATTGAGGAAGGAACAGGGGATTTTTCGGGGTCGAATTGAAGATCGTGTAATTTATCACAAAATCTATGCATCACGTGACGTTCTAAGTGAGGGAACACCATGGACTCGCAGGGACCGTCTACAGATGACCATATAGTTAGACCAAATTTAAGTAGCGTCTTAAATTATTTTGAGTCTATTTTCATCGAAATAAACATTCCTAAGAGGAAACGCATTATTTTAGGATTAATTTACAGATCCCCTGGTCTCAATGTTTCTAATTTCACGGAAATTTTTGACGATATCCTGTGTAACATAACTTCTGAAAATAAAATGTGTTATTTTCTTTGGGATTAAAGGTACTTTGGATTGTTATAACACCAACTTACCTTCTACTTCTTGGACAATTATACTTTGTCGGCAGCAGGACTATTAGTTAGACTCTACCGTAGACTACGGCCGATCAGACCTAATTTCACTTCCGAGTAAAAAATGCTTTTGCAGGCCTTTTCTCGCCCGGGGAAGGTAGACAAATTCTCTTCCAATAACGTCCAAACTACCAAAAAGCTACGTGTGGAATCCAAAAGGCAAGTTACGTGGGATAAATATTTTGCATCAACTTCCGCAAGCAGTTCCGCTCAAACATTTCTACTAACCGATTCACGATTGTGTGATGCACATATATCTTTTCGCCAGCATTACCATTTATAGAAATGACATCAATACCTTCGTTTCTGTCAACAAGGACATTTGACTCCTTTTTGTGGCTTATTCCCAAGGGAAACATGAAGGGACAAACACAATACTATGTTTGTAAAGTCCCGCTTTTTGGTCTGGTTGTAGTCAACAGCCACATTACACATTTTGGAATGTATACACCCACCCGCCGATTAATGGCAGATTCCATCGACAGCTAAATCTCATGACTGCATTTGTTCGTTTGGTAAGTGTTGGTCGGCTGCCATTTTGAACTGAGATTTGAAGTGGCTCGTCTGATTCTACACGGCGGGGGTTCATGAATGTCTATGCACCAGTGTGCTCAGAGTTCTCTTTAGTAAAAAATAAAATACGGGGATCCGGACAAATCCTTTGAATTGGACACGTGACTGTGAGGCGACCCGTTATTTTATCAGAAACGTTGAGACCTTTGGTCAGGGAATCGGAGTATGATTAACAACTAGACCCAAATGTATGAAATGTTAATTCCTTCATTTTGAGTGCCATCTTTAGCATGAGCAACAGCCGGTTGATCGGAAGACTCATTCTTGAACACAAATTAATAAGACGTGGACTCTAACTTGGACTCAAATTCAAACATTGGGACTCGACTACGTACACAAGGCTGATCCCTTCATACACACTCGTTAACATACACCAAATGCCATACAGATACACAGACCATGAATACGGTCCTTGATCTATACGTTAAATACCAAATAATACAAATAAAAATACCTTCAACTGAAAAAAATTATCTAATGTAAGCTAGGGCACCTTACGCCCTTTCTCACCCAAGGAGTGTGTCTGGAAGAACATCTGGGTGGATACATCATGAAAGGCTTGTATGAAATGTTTTCAATCAGAGAGCGGAAACATAAATGCGTTTTATACTATTTCTCATAAGAGAAATGGTAAGACACCATGAACGTTCGGGGGCAAGTTGAAGGACTCTTCTTTTCTGATCTTATAAAATATCTTGCTGAAAACTATCCTAAGGTACTTATTAGTCTTTCATCAGTCTTTGAAAGTAATTGACTTAAACCAGCATACATTATGACAGAAATCTTTGAACTAGAATCATATTGAAAAGGGGCATTTTCTGTCCTTTTCACACTGGAGATTGTGTTATGAAGATTCTCAGCCTCACTTCGTCTTCTACTTAGACTTGCTTCCACTTGCTATGTATTCCATGATACTCTTTTGAGTACAAGAATAAAGGACAGACAGGTGGAAGTTTATTGCTGTATGTAAAAGAATCCTTGTCATATATTGTTAGACCAGATTTATGTAGCGTCTATTTTCCATCGAAATAAACGTTCCTAAGAGGATAAACATTATTTTAGGATTAATTTACAGACCCCCTGGTGTTAATTGTTCTAATTTCACGGAAGATTTTGTCGAAATCCTGTGTAAAATAACTTCTGAAAATAGAATGTGTTATATTCTGTGGGATTTCAATATCAACCTGTTAAAATGCAACACCCATAACTCATCGCCGAAAACTTTTAACAATTTTTCAAATATTAGTCCGGAGCTTGCTTCTAAGATCCTTCATACTGTGGCGAATGCAACTGACACCTCTTGTGGTGGATCCAGTAACCGGCCGGATCAGGGATGGAATTGACCTGGCCCAACCCCACAAATATATTTATTAACCTTGATCAAGGATGAGCGGCTACCCTGACACAAGGGGGGATATCAGTTAACGAACGGCAGACTAAGCCTAGGGGCAGTTCGTTGGATGGAAGTGTACCACCAATTAGGAAAGACTAGATTTATCTGGCAATACAGTAATGAAACACAGGGAAACCTAAATAAACCTCAACAGTGACACAGGATTTCCAAGGACAATAATCAAGTATTTGATTTATTGTAATAACAATCAATAAGGTATATATATCACACAAGGTTTATGTACACAATGCACCTCACAAGGCGATACAATATGCCTCACGTGGTTAACTAACCACCCAACAAACTTAAACACAGCTAGTCTACAACCCATTACCCCACTAAATAGTGATAGCCCTCACACAAATAACACAAAGTGTCATGCAAAACAGGGTCGATCTAACGAAAGGGAAACTACCCTCACAGCGATCTGAGTACATCAAGTAAACCTGAAGGCTAGCTAGCACAATGACAAGATTGCCTTCCAGCCGTCACCCTACTATCAGTGCTTACAGACGACAAGCAATCCAACAGCAAAGACCACTAGCTCCCAGCCTAGGTTCACGACACTCAGCTCCATCACTAAACTAATCTAGACCCAATACTGTTCACTACTACACCTACCAGTTATAGTCACTACACGCACCGCCCCTGGTGCAGCGCCCACGCTATACCTCGCACAGTCACAGCACAGAACGGCAGAAAGCGTCCTCCACGATCCTGCCACTCTGCGACCCAGCAGCGAAACTCACTAACTGATTGTGCGCGCTCTAAGCACGCCGCAAGCGCCCAGACCTAGTGCTCTACGCAACGCTGATTGGTCAACGCAATGCTTAATAATTCATGCCTTAGACTGGCATTCATGTCTACCCCTGTTTCGTCACAATACCAATTCCAGTCCGACAGATTTTACAGTTGGTGACTTCAATGATTTATTTTTTATGAATCCAATTTCTGCAAATGAACTTTTAAAATGTATAGATAAACTACCATCCAGAAGAGCTCTGGACATGACTTTGGTGCATTCCTTGTTAAGAAATATAGACATGAAATTGATTCTCCTCTGTTAAAAATTTGTGACCTATCGTTTACATCTGGAACCATGCCTAATGACTTCAGGATTGCTGAAGTAATTCCTGTATTCAAAACTGGTGACCCACAGACTATATCCAACTCCCGTCCTATTTCTATTCTACCAAATCCTTCTAAAGTCCCAGAACGTCTGGCAGCAAATCATCTAAATTCATAATATAGAATAATATCTTAACTAAGTCACAGTATGGATTTCCTGCAAACTACTAGATCCAAATGGCTCTAGTTGACCTTGTTCGTAAATTTAGCTTTTCTTTAGACTAATCTTCTCGTACTATTGCTTTGTTTCTGGACCTATCCGAGGCATTTGATACTATTGATCATAAAATTTTAATTTGGAACTGAATAGATATGGCATTAGAGGAGTGGCTTTGGATTGGTTAGAAAGTCCTATCTTTCTGACCAAAAACAGTTTGTCCAGGCCACAAATAAGCGTTTCGCTTTCCGTCTGGTATCCGCCATTCATCATCTATTGTTTCTTTATGTTCTAATTATGATGTATGGAAATATACCAAACCAACCAAACAAACTTTGATCACCAAGCACACAGAAGTAATTATCTGCGATCGATACACATAAACGGCTTTAGAAATACTAAAGCCTTACCTAAAGCTTTATACTTAAGCTTTATCCTAGCTAACGAAGATTCTATGCACCATTGTGCTAGTCGTGTCTGAGAATTTCGTGAGCAAGAAAGCATACACAGATCCAGACAAAATGCCGGTGGGCCGGGTTGGTCACATCACTGTGGTGGCTACACAGTTTTTTTGTATCTGAAGAGTTGAGATATTTAATCTAAGAATCAGAGTATTATTAATAATTTTGAAAGTTTGAAAGCGTATAATCGATTCACTTTGTCTTCGAAAAATACGTAGTAGTCAGACTGAAAACGCTCAAATAAAATGGAATGTATACCAAAGAAGTATATTTCACATTTCCATAGAATATGACATCAACATTGCACGTTAAACCTGTAACGATTTGGCCATTCAAGTCAGGTAGAATACACCTTTGACTTTTGGCTGTAATCTTACAAGATTTGTAATTGCAGATATCATTCAACTGGGTCACTTAAAGTTTCAATTTTACTGTTTCAAGAAAACATCACGAAAACACGGTGTCGCTGTTAACGGTTAATTTAAAGCGCAATTTTAATGATTTAGAAAATAGCACATTCCCATGACATTCCGTAGTGCGTAAATAAGACACATAAGAGGCCAATCTGCAGGTAATTCAGCTCTCATGCAGTGAGCGACACGTTCTCAATCTTATATTAAATCCAAATGGTAACATTTTACAATATTTTAACAAAATAACCGAATACATTTGCCAAGACACAAGTTTTAAGTTCGTCCTAACTTTTTCTTAATTTTTATATTGTTTTATAGGTCAATTTTCTCCTGTGAGAAACAATCAGCTTGTTTGAACTTGCACAGCTTAAAAGTGTAAGTCATAGTTATACTGTTTGTATATGTTGGCACTATATTGGTGGTTGCAAATGGAGATCATTGTGATACGGAGGCCAGGTCACATGCAAATTAAGTAAGCGAGAATTTCCAACTGCTGGGGGAATTCCCCGAGCACGCAACACACATACTGCATAGACACTGGGCGGTGATGGAGAAAACTCGACAATAGAATGTATTAACTATAAGCTATTGGATGTTTGAAAGATTATCAGAAAGGGTAACTCTGAGAGGTGATCAAAAAGGTTGGTATACGCTGTGCAAATAAAATAACAAGTTAAAGGTCGCGTCTGAGTATTTTGGCTGCAATGGGAAATAACGCACGAGTCCAGGGTGGTGGCTGCATTCTTTATAATACAGAGCCGCGTGAATTTTAAAGTCGCCGTCAATTTATTCCTACGCTGCCAGACAAATTTGCTTCATATGCCGAATCTTATCAGATGCTATGTAAACATCAATTGGAATACGGAACATTTTTCCTGAACAATGGTTTCATACACTAAATATGACCAAAACAACTTTGATTTTAATTTTGCACGTACCTTCTGCTTAGGCAATTATTCGATCTTGGCAGCAGCACTGTTGATACACTTACTATGGCACTGTACCGTCACTTTCTAACTCAGACGGCTATGGGTGATACTTCACCTTTAACTAAATTACACTAAATCAGCAAAATGTACTTTGGGGAGGGTTGTCCCCTCGGAAAAGGTGGGAGAGAGAGGTAAATCAAACGTCCAAACAAGCTGCATTGTTCCATTCGATTCCAAAGGTATAAGCTACCCACACATATCTCACCCTGCTTCAAAACAGTTCTGTATGACCCCACCAAAATGCTGGGAATATCTTTCTGCCAGCACAAAGAGTTTGTGACGTCATTACACGACATATATCGTCTGTCGACATTAGGTACAACACGTATTCTTTGTTATGTAAATATAGCAGGAGTTGCTGCGCCCAAGTGTTTGATCCTCAGTAGGCGAGGTGTTGAATGTGGCTGAAAAATGAAAGTTCTTGCAGTTCTGTTGGTTAAGTTCACCCTTTTTCAATAGTTTCGTAACTATAAGAATGACAAAAAATAAACAAAATCAAACATCGATGTGATTTGGGCGGAATTTTCCACTTTTCTTCCTTACGCGGGACCGCTCAGGTATCGCTAATTCCAAGGCCAAGTTAATGAAAGCCGCTTAAATTATCCGTGTTGAGTCCAGTTGTATGCAGACAAAACATGTAACTTTCTTGGAAGAGAGTTGAACTTTTGTGTAACTCTCTGCTTAACATAACAAAAGTTCTTCTGTGCGTATGGCTTGGTTTTTGAGAATGAGCTCTTCATCTCTTCATATAATGACATAAAGTCTTGCTGTTTGCTGGCACATTGAGTGAGTTTTACCCAAGTTTTATTGGAAATGTAAATGCTCTATTATCGTTGCAGCATTGAGGCAGTATCCATTACCCCTCTCAATTCAAAGAGAATAAAGATAAAACAAGGAAGCCGATAAATTTGAAGGGCCTTACACGATACTTTACACTTATTTTTCTGAAACCTTGTCAAGCTTTCAATTTCCATGTCATTATTTCGCAGTCACTTTGGCATTTTGTGTTTCATTTAGTATTTAACCACACTGACAAGATAATTACTGGATTACCGGTTGTACTTGATCAACAGGTTGTCACGGAGTCAGATCTGAAATCAACACTTAGTTGCTATTTCTCTTGTTTTCATAGAAGGGCACTATTTGGTTTAGGTGAAATCGTGTTTGTTAGCTCAAATTTCCCAATTTCAATAGCGCTATTGCACCCCCCGAAACTCAAATAGGCTAACGCAATATTAAATGCACAGGTAGCCAAACTGTGTTTTATTTGTTGACAAAGCACAAAATTTGTACGACTGCATAAATACACACCCGTCACAAAAATGTAAAGTTAACCATCCACCCGTATACTAGCATACTTACCTGTACACTGTAAACAATCACGCCTGACCCCCACTTCACCCTTCGTGGGTATGCATAGAACTGCAACACTAAAGGTACTGGCGGTAAAAGAGCCCAGTAGCCCATGAACTTTAGTTTTGTCAACTGCAGAGCTAGCCTTCGCACTGTCAACGGTTGTAGTGAGCACATGGTTTATAATGGTTCGCCTGAAAGAAGTAGTTTAGACCCAATGAAGAAAGTATTATGAATAAGTATGACCCATTTTCTGAGTAGAGTTTCTGATTTGAGGAAGACATTCAAATTTTCCTGCCATTCTTAATAGAAGAAACGCTGGGTTATTTCAACAGTATTTTATCCTACAATTCCTTTGCATTAATGATTCGTTGTCGCAAGTACTCAGGCCAATGAGGACATCTTTTAGTTTTGTTGTAACAGTTTAGGTATACTCCTGCCAAAAAAGATCTCCCTAAGGTGGGCTTTAAAGGAACGTGCTCACTTTTTTCATAACTCATACAGACAATTATGTGTCTGTACGTTATAATATCATAATCAAGAAAGGGTGTCTGGTAGTTATTTTATAGTCTCCATGTGTAAAACAAAATGTACATCACAGCAAAATGCATGAGATGATCCTCACTTAAAGAGACGACATTTCTACGCATAATTAAAGGAACATGGTCACAGATATAGTGTAATGTAATGCTCGAAACGACCGATGTCCTTGACCCTGCTTATGTAGGAGTGGCAAAGTAATTAGCATTTTTGGGGGGTTGTTTTGTTTTGTTTTTTGTTTGCTTTTGTTTTTTGGTTTTTGGGGGGGGGGGTGTTTGTTTTGTTTGTTTGGTTTTTTTTTCTGGTTTCCTTGTCTAGAGGTGGCAAACTATTTAGCAGTTGTTTTCGTTTTTTTTAGTTCCCCTACAGGACAGTTGTTGGTTGTTTTTATTCATAGCTTACATGTAGGGGGAGATCCAGGAGAGTTGAGCCATTTTTTTTTAGATTTTGGCCAATATTTCTCTTTATTTTTACGTTTGGTGGAAATGTTTGTATTCAAATTGTCGTATAACTATTTTGTTACTATATAGTTAGGGTTAAAGCATTTCGAGACGATTGCATATTTATCAATATTTTATTCAAATAAATGTCTCAAGTGGCACAAGTCTCCTGCAAGGTAGGGAGAGTTGAGCATGTCCATAAGGAGAGTTGGTCTATCCCGAGGAGAGTTGTGCCACTGTGAAAATTGTAAGAAGCAAACACATGTTTAGCTTGTTAATGGCCTCACGCAAACTGTACGTGAGAAAGTCATGTGTGGGTCAAGTAGCCAGGATTTTTCAAATGACACAAATTTTTCAAAAGGTACGTGCCAGGGATGGGCGTTTCTTATGCTAAATGCTAAAACGAATAAGCATCTTTGCAAAATGATTATAAATGTATGAAGGGTTTTTTTCAAATTAAGGCAAACACAGTTCTTAAGTGGCACTTTATTCCTGTATGTTGGGGCCTACGCAACATTCTAAATTTTTAAATGCTAAAACGAATAAGCATCTTTGCGAAACGATTATAAATGTATGAAGGTTTTTTTTCAATTTATGGCAAACACAGTTCTTAAGTGGCACTTTATTCCTGTATGTTGGGGCCTACGCAACATTCTAAATTTTTACAAAAACAAAATTACAAAATATTCATGAGAAAAGACAATAACACCTGTCAAACTTCATGTAAAGTACATTTGCAGGTAATAATATCCTTTTCCCCGAAATGCCGAGTGTCTTTACTTGAGTCCGTGGTACATGTGATCAGGGTGCTGTATGTTCCTGAGATTGAAGTCCTGGTGGTGTCGATGTCGTCGTGCAGCATTTCGAACACTGCTTTAAGTTAGCTGCGCGTTGAAGCAATACTGGATCACTCCTGCGTTGAGTTTTCCTCTTGTATTCCTGTGGCATTGTGTTCAAGAAAAAAAAATAAGGCAAACATTAATGTCATTGGAACTAGGCGAGTTGAGCCACCCACTGGAGGAGAGTTGAGCCACAGCTTATGATCAGCGGCTCAAGTCTCCGTACGTCGGCCATTTTGACATGTGACGTGATCGCTGTTGGATATATTTCAATCCAAATCACCATAATGAATCTACAATGTAGGGGCTACATAATGCAAATATTGCTCAAACAGAAAGTGCTATCATGTGAGAAATAAAGACGGTGTTACCTGTAACTCAGAAATCCATTTTTAGTACAATTTCGATTTTTTTCTGTCCACCACGTCTCTATGGAGCTGGCATGCATCTGCCTGCTCTAATTAATATGAAAATTATGTTACAGACTACAAAGCCAACAGAAGGCTTTTGGCTTTTATCCGATCTTGTGCAAGTGGGGATTTCAGGGGTGGCTCAATTCTCCTTGTGGCTCAATTCTTTTTGATCTCCCCTTTTCCTGTACTCTTTACTTGAAATTTAACCTTAGTGTATTTTGAGCTCGTCCCCACCAGATCCTAGTTCCCTCACTCTTAAAGTGATGTGGCCCAAGCCCCCGGAGGTCATTCTGAGCAGACAGGCAGCCTAAGTGAGAAAAAGTCAGACCCACTTGATCCCACATACGTGTGATCCTTGTATATTCCCCTGCCTTTGTGGTTTTGTCTGCTGTGGACCCTTTCGGTGAGTTTTCTTTTCAATTTGTTTGCTACAAAACCTTTGACAACACTTTTGATATTGTACAGATTTTACTTGTTCATTTGATTACCGGTAGTTTCCAAGAGCCGATGTTTGTCTTTGTATGCAGTTTCCATGTCTCTTGGCCATTAAAAGTTTTGGTGTCTGTTTAGTCTTGAATACGGTTTGAAGTATTTTTCAACAGTTATAATAATCCACCTTAAAACCATCTCAGATTGACAAGTTGTGCCCATATTTGCTTTGGCCCTGTAAACTTACGGGTAGGGAAAGATCTTGTTGATTCCAGTTTTACTGTGCATGTACATGTATTCCTTACGTAAACTTGAGGGAGGTATTTTTTACCTGCCCTACAGGAAGTGTCATTTTTCAGTAGTACGGCAGTGCTTATAGATTTTAGGGATCCCTACACTGTAGTAGTCTAGTGCCACAGCACTGGTGAAGCTGTGTGGACCCAGTCATTCAGTTATGCAAATACACACTTGTGTGCGTGTATCTGTGTATTCCTAGCCTTGTGGTCGCCTGGTTAGTGGGTTTTTTTTATCTGCATTACTTGGCTTAGTAATAATGTATCACGTGTCTTTTCTTTTTGTTACAGAATGTATAGGACTGTATTCCTAGCGGTATTTTTTATGACATGTACTTATCACGTATTCTTTTTGTTCTATATAACCTAGATATTGCTCTGAATTGTTAAAGATTTTGATCCCACACTGGCCTTGTCCCCACGAATCCTGTTCTGTTTCTGTTGACATTTTAATCTTGTTTTTGTTTCTTTTGCCATTAGTTTAAATTCTCTTTAAATTGGTTCAACGTCAAGTTCGAATTAAACATTTTCGTTTTTGTTTTGATTGCTGCTTTTCTTATTTTTTTTTTCTTGTCCCAGTGTCGAAGTAAATTTGCCAACGAATCATCGAGCCAGACCCTTTAGATCCGGGAATTTACTTTGTACGCGTTTTCTAGGTTACATTGCATACACGACAGAGCCCCCCACCGGACAAAGGTGCAGTTTACCCCTTCAATCATATTGCTTGGATAAGTATTAGAGCCATGTGTCCCAAGGTTGATGAAAATTCCTGATTTAAACATAAACTTGAAAGTAAGTCAACAGTTACTGCTTTTATTCTTTTTTCTTTCAAATGATATAATGCCATATGCCAATATTTTACTTCATGTAGCTGTGCAGGCGACAGAGCGCACAAGAAGCCAAGGCATGTTGGCTAAGGAACCCATGACTTCCACTGGTGTCATGTGCAAGCTGTTAGATGATGGCCCTGATGAGGAGAGTAGCAGCTCTGACGAGAAGGAAAATAGCCAATCACAACCAGAGTCTCCTGGTTATACACCAGAATCATCTGGATCATCATCAGATTACCCCTCCACCCTCCACAAGAAAACGAAAAGACCCATCAAACGGTAAATTGTATTCCTCATTATTAATGTACGTCATCTGTGTTGAGTTGGAATTTTCCGGTGAAGAAAGTAATAACTATACTTGCCTGTGTATATTTAATAGGAAGGAATTCATCATTTCAGGGCCTCATTTCTTACTATGACTTGAAAGGGAACCAAAGTTTAACATTTAAGGGGACATGTATTATGGTAGAAACACTTTTCTATTGTTCAGAAATACTTTTTACTGCATGGCCCAATAACTTCAGGACATTTGGGTGGCATCCATACAGGGAATTACTTCCATTCACAATTCTTTGTTTTTTTTCTTTAAAATTTCTTTTGAATGTTTTATGCAGGAAAAGAGGGATGAGCCCACGCACAGTGGTAGACTACACTGAAATTGGCAGCATGGATGCCCATACTGAACGAAAGTACATTGTGTGTGCGTCTAGGCTGTTTCCGCTACTGAAGAGGTGCTTTGGTTGCGGATCGTATGATGTCATCATCAGGCAGAGGGAGATTGGCACCATGCTGTCAGTAACCCAGGAGTGCCGAAGTTGCAGTCTGGGGCAGCAGATCTGGGAGAGCCAGCCATGGTTCCAGAACGTCCCATCTGGCAACCTCCTTTTTTCTGCTGCCACACTTTTAGCAGGTGGTAGCTTTGCTACCGATGTGCAAATCCTTAATAATTTGAATGTGGCGTGCATGTCGGAGAGGACTTTCTACAATCACCAGGTCAGCTTTCTGCAGCCGGTCATTGAGAGGAAGTGGAAGTACCACCAGCAAGCCCTCATCAAGCAACTCCTTGATGCCGGCCAGCCTTTAACACTTGGAGGAGATGGTCAAGCAGACAGCCTTGGCCATTCTGCGAAGTTCGGCAGTTATTCTGTCATTGAGCTGAACATCAACAAGATTGTTGATATTCAGCTGGTTCACGTTAGTAGGATTCTGGTGAGTTTGTTATTGCGATATTTCATAGGTGGATACACCAAGTTTACTTTCTATCTGTCATTACCTTGAAGAGATATGCCCTTGTGCTCCATGTGTTTGTGCAGAGTAATGAGGTGAAAAATTCCAACCACATGGAACTGGAGGGTTTCAAGAGGACGGCTAAGAAGATGAGGAAGAGTGGGCTGACCATCAGGAAACTGGTGACGGATCGGCATCGCCAACTCTCCAAATATGTCAGGAAGGAGATGCCAGCAATCCTTCACACATATGATGTATGGCATGTAGCTAAAGGTACACAAATTTTTGTTTGTTTTGAATTGGTTCTAAAAAACTTCGACTGTGCACTTTACATTTCTCTTAATGTCTCTCTTTTTGGAACAATAAACAGCAGAATGTCATTTTCAATATGTTATGGTATTTTGTAGCGGTGAAAAAGAAGATGCACAGCCTTGCCAAGAAGAAGGAGTGTGAGGAAGTCAGCAAATGGGAGAGGAGTGTGAGCAATCACGTTTACTGGGTGGCAGCCTCAACCACAGATGAGGAGGAGGAACTACGTGTCGCAAAATGGATGTCTCTCACCAACCACGTCCAGGACGTGCACCATGGCCATTCAGACATCTTCCCCAACTGTTTGCACAGAAGACTCAAAGATGGAGAACGCAAGAAAATGGCTGCAATCTGGTAATGTAGTTTAGTTGTGTCGTTTTTCAAAATGACAAATTTTTAATCTATCATTTCTTTCATGCACAGGAAATTGACAGAGCAGAATAATTTTTTTTAGCCGAACGATTTTTGTGCCAGGTGGTATTCTTGACATCTAGTTACAGATATGCCCAAGGTTTTCTAATGATATAGAATCAAAACTTTAATTTTATTTTAAAAAATACAGGTACAGAGGCATGTGTTAAGGTGTGTGCCATTATTGAGAAGACAAGCCTGGTCAAGGATATTCGCAAGATGTCATGCTCTCAGCAGACCTCATCTCTGGAGTCCTTCCATAGTCTGATCAATCAGTTTGCGCCGAAGATGAAGGCATTTTCACATGCAGGTATTGTCAGCAGGTAATTCGCTTCCAACAGTTTTTCCCCGGGTTTTAATGTCTGAGTTGAAGGGCTTTTCCAAATTGTATAATTATACTTATGTTCATAACTATATGAATCATTTATCTCCTCGATAGTGTGAAGACAGGTCATTATACACAGCCCACTCTAAAATTGGACAAAATTATTTGGTACATGGTACATGTTGCTGTACATTTTTGGGGGGCAAATGCCATTTAGTAAATGCACTAAATGTGACCCTTTTTCAAAAAACTCATGTACTATCTGTTATTCGGTCTCAATTTAGGCTTTTTTCCCTACTTTAAAGGCTTCACCTCGCAGCGCTTCACTACAATGAGAACAGCGACAGACAGCAGGCGACAACATAAGAAGGGGTCAAGCGTTATCGCCTCAGCAAGCCAAACTACAAAAAGGGGGAAGCAACAGTAAAGCCAATCAAAGAGCCAGTCAAACGAAGTAAGATACATATCCACTGTTATTCCAATTTTCTTTATTCTTTGGAAAAAAGAGAAATACAATGTAAACCAACATTTGCTTTGAAGGCCACAGTGTAAAATCCAATCTGATTTAATTTCCTGAAATGTAGCATATGTGGCAGACTTGATGGGAGAGGTGGCGAAACTTGCCAACAAGTCCTCAAAGAAGAAACAACGGAAGAGGAAGAAGGTACCACCAAGCTTGGCCAGTGGCTTTACCTATCGGACAAAAACACAGCTGATCGAACAACATTGCAGTCGGTTCAGTGACAAGTAAACACCAAGGACAGTTTCTGGGAAAGCAAGATGATTTTATGAAACTTCCTAAATATCAGTCACCCAATTTGAGTGCAATTTACATAAATGAACATGTGCTGTGCAACAAACACCCCTTAGTACTGTAGGGATCTGAGAATTCCCCATTAATTTAGCGAGTTGTGTGACCTTTGAACCTTGTGCACGTCTTCAAGGCGTGATTATTGGCCCACGTGGGTGCACAGAATGTACAGTACAAGAACATGGATTTTCTGTATGTCTTGCCTGTCGGCCGGAAGTGGCCTACAATGTGATACTTTTTGGCGGCACTGAAGTTGGGCGAGTTTCCAAGGTTTTTCGGAAGAGCGGGGTGTGCTGTGCGAGACGAATGGGTGGATGGACGTTGTGATGGCTTGGCCGGGAATCACGTAGATTACCACCGCTTTAATTGTCCAAGCAGTTGTGATTCTAGTGATGGCGAAATAAACGAAATCCAGTCCGCTTGAACACCCAAGTCTTTCAGTGTCTGCTGAACTTTCTTTTTTGCCTGCCTGGCCTCCAATTCCCCCTTCAGTGGCGGACGGACCGCCGCCCCCGAGCGATCGGCCAGGGGGCCGGACCGCTACAGTACTATCTTTGCAAACTACTCTGAACTTGCATAATAATGTCTTGTTGCCAATTTACTGAAAAAAGCACTGTTTGAAAGAGAAATTTGGAGACATGTACATCAAATCAAAATATGTGAAATTTACCAAAGTTTATTGTGAACATTTATTTAATAACGGTATACAATTACATGTATATATACACAACCCCAAAGTTGTTGTGGAAACCCTGCAAAGTATGAAATCATTGACAGTGAGGGATTATTCAGACTAAGAAATGCAAATACATGTAAATTATCAAATGTTAATTAAGTGAATAATTGAACCACAATAATTGTTTGCAAACTAATAACGCACAATGAATGTGATACCTAGTAAGTGTTTAAAAACATCATGCACATGCTGGTACACAAGTAAAGATAGCATGTACATGTACGGTGACTTAAATACAAGAATTTTAGAATCACATAAGAAGAGGATGTACAGGTTACACTGAATCTTCCTTGTGACATGGACTTGGATTGAAGTTGGTCAGTTAGATTGTTTGGACTGTACACGTATACACTAGCAGGATGTGGAATTAGGGTGTTGTTGATACTAATATTTGATGCTTCATCTCACAGTGTAGTAAAACTAGTGTCCTTAAGCAATCTGTGCTGCATCTGATTGTCAAATGTCAATGGTTGAAGCTGTTACTATGTGTATTTGTGAAATGTAATAAACAATGGAGTTAACATGTACATTCGTGACTCGGAAGTTCTAAGCTATATCTCTTGAAAACCTCTGAACTCATCGGAAGGGTATTTTTCCCGGATTTTATGGACTGCACAGGAAGGAAGTGGCAGTCTGACATTTCGTTCTAGGAAGCCCCAGCACCATCTGGCCATCTGGCGATATGCTGTGTGTCGGTTTTTCCTGTAAAAAGTAGTAGATAGCACATAATGTTTATTGCCACACAATTTGAATGTACAATTTTTATCTCTATCCAACCAATACATTAATCAAGTATAAAAATATAGCATTCAGAATCACTTGCACCAGGCGTTTTATTTGTTTTCATGGGATGCAGGCCACATAAAATGTCGTGTATAAACTAGATAGGGTTACTTGCACTCACTGGTTTTCAGTTGCATTGTGTCGTCCTTGGCCATACTGCTGGTGATACTGGAAGTACGCAGTTTCCAATACCCACTGATCTAGACAAACAGAGTAGAATCCTGGATGTTCTGTGATGCAATTAAGATCCACTTCAATGTTATCCATTTTCTGAACAACCTGGTTGATCTCCTTACAGCACAAGGATTCTCGAACAGCTGGCATAATTTGACACTCTCCGCAGGAACACCTGTAGCCAAAAAAGGAAGAGCTCCATATTAAAGTTTACTCAGTCTCCCCTTTAGTAATGAAAAAACCTCCAGAATTCAATTACATGTACATGTCAAAAGTCAATTTGAGTAGCAAGTACATGCATTTTCAATGAAGACATAACTTTTCAGACCAGTCTCGCAGAATTTGTTCACAACCCAGGAGAAAATTCCCATTGGGTCCCATTGAATGGGACCCAAAGGGGGTGGAATGTCTCATTTATATGGAATTTTCCCCAAAAGCCAGAATTTTTAGGAAATTTGTCGGAAATAATTATTTGCATTGGCAAAATGGATATGGGCACATGATAACGATGTGTCATACACGTCACGTAATGACGTACAAAACATGGCACATCTACATGTCAAACGAGATCGCCTGCACCGCTGACTGAACCCCCCTGAATATCAACCCTACATGTGGAATCTCCACCTTTTCCCGACACAAATAGCCCACTGCAAAACGTCGCGGTAAAAGTTTCACAACAGCCTCGTACCAGCGATACAATTATGACACTTTTCACAACGGCGTGGTGAAATGACACCTCATCGGTTTTCAGAAAAAAAAATCCTTGGTTCCCTTACAGTTTTGCAAATTACGTTTTTCAAATAGTGTGATCTTCGACGGGCTTAGTGAAATTACCAGTTGATATTGTTGAGCCGTCCTTCATTGTCGTAGTCCACACCAGCAATTTCATGCTCACCATCATCGTCGTCGCTTTCAACCTCTGGTTCGTACATATACGGCATTATCTGCCCAGCCTCGTCTCTGTTATCATCGGAATACGATTCGTAGGAAAAATGGCGATCTACTTCGCTGTCCGACGACGATTCCGATGAACTGCTCCGTTCTGCCATGTTTTCGTTGAATGCACTGTAAACGAACGAACGCATGTACAGTACGTGTACGTGTACGAGCGTGTGCACAATTCCATGTGCGCTTCTGTGCTCTGCATGCTGTGTTCTGCCGATGACGTCATCGCCTAATCTCATGCTTGCGGAGCAAAAGGGGGTTTTGGGGGCGGGGGCACGCTACATATTTTTTTGCGATGTGGGATCGCTATTTACAAGATAGACATGAAAACTATGGAAGTTTTGAAAATGGTGGGGCCTTTATTAACTCCTACGATACTTCTCTCGATGTTAGAGCCTTCTATTTCAGGAAACCTTTAATGTTTTCTGCTCTGTAGTAAAGAAGACCGCCCTCATTTGGCATGCAGTATCTATGTACTGGTGACTTGAAATTTCTTCGAGACCTTGACAAAATCAACATTTCTCTTATATACAATCATGACGAATGAGTGTGAATTGCATTTCATTCTGATACATATGCATCACGGTCAGTTATGCCTCTTATCCCTCGCAACAACCTTTGTTTATAAAGGCATCAAATTTGAATAACAAGAGAAAATTGGATACGGCTCAAGCTTTGTGGACCGCCTTTCAATTTTTCTTCATCTATGTGCTTTTGTTCAACGTATAAACACACTTACACGCTCCTATTGGCTAACTACACTGAAAGTGCATGCTTTTAAACCACCAAAACCATCCATGCTTTCTCGGACAACTGTGGGCGCTGTTGCTGTGACGTCATCCAGGGAAGACATGGTTCGATGCATAGGTATTTTTGTTCGAATTGTGAGACAGGGATTGATGGTTTCTTGCTGCTACACACATGAACAACCATCAGACAGCAAAGAGGAGAAAACTTAGTGCAGTGAAATCTACAAAAACGCAGGACTTTTTGGTGTACAACCCATTGTAACATTAAGGCTTCTTCCTAAGATGACATCTCAGTTTTGCTCAAGAATATGGAAATACGTTAGCATAAAAGCAAATAAAGATTAAAATATCTTTTAAATAGTGAAACTGAAGTTGAAATTAAAGTTTACTGAGGCACAAAGGTCACATTTACAGGTTTGTAATACCATTTATGATCCAGTTCGTCTAGAACAGTGGTAGTTTTTAGAAGAATCGGTGAGTGAGAACTCAATTATTGGTCGACAGCTGCTTGAACAAACGATCATTCCACCCAATGAGTTCTGTCACTGTGACAACTATGGTCTAAGAAGTATAAAAGCTAGAAATAACCATAGCCTTGGAAACTTTTAAAGGGATATTTGAACTGGAAGACAGCACCTCATCATCTGGCTTTTATATATTCCTCCGACACAGCCCAAGTTTCTAAGCTAAGGCTCGCATTGAAAGGACGCTGCAGCAAGGCGCATAATAAGCATAATAAGCCTTAAAACAACATGACGCTCAGTTTAAAACCCGTGGCTCTTGACATCCATCTTCAAAGGCAAATGAGCACTGTGAGCTTCAAATGTTATTGCCGGAGCCTTCTGCGTCTCCTCAGGAAAAATTGTGCCACACACTTACTCAAGCAGTAGAAGCTTGCGCGTCCCGATACCCGATTGTCAGCGGAATAGCGCCCTCACTGGGGTATCTGTGGGAAACACCTAAATACCAATTGCCACGTTACTGTGATACGTTGCTTGTGTGGTGAGTGGTGTCAAACGCATGTTGCAGACGGCTGTTGCAAGTCTCATTGAAGACTCACAGCTCCAGGATCACTTAGTGGATGTCCCTGTAATTACAGAGAACGTCTAGCGTAGAACTACATGTGCTCTTCTCCAATTCTGGTTTGTTTCAGAATTTTGGACAAGCTTGCGAATAGCCGCTGTACTTTTCTTCATAGGAGCAGGCCCATGTTGGGTGTGTCAGATCGTGTTGTAGAGCATTTCACCAAAAGAAAGAGATAAAAAGATGGTTTTCGGAACGGTAGACGTTCAGGAAATCCCTTATGTAGGCCTCTCTGGCCATTGTAAAGGAGAAAGCTACATTTGGGGCTCTTTACCTGCTTTGAAAGGGAAAGGAAATATCGAACATATTTTTCTCTCTTACATTCACTATGGATCTAGTGGTTTAACTTGAGTGGCCCTCGTTCTTCGTGTCAAAATGGCACTATAGGAGACTTCCAGCAGTAATGGAAAAAATGGTGGCGTGATAAATATGACGAGGAGCTCTTAGCATCTGTGGTAAAATATTGACAGTATTTTTTCAGCCTTCGTTAAGTTCTTCAGTTGGAGACGAGAATTGGAGACCATCTTTTCATGCCAACCGTACTCCTAGCGGGCAGCACAGACAATGGGGGCGCTCTTCATCACAACGATATCTCTGAAGCTCGCGAACGAAATCCCTGGGGCAAAAGGGTGTTTGTTCAACGAAGATGCACTGATGAGAGAAAAGGGTACTTGCTTCACATTCGGGGGGGGGGGGTAAATGAACCCCTTACCCTCATGGATGCTACTCCTCTGTCCATTAGCAATTGTCTCGTTGAGAACGTCTGTTAAAGTATTCTAGAGGATTTTATGAATGCTGCCCTTACAGAAAGGAGTTGAAGGTCGGTAAAAATCCCCATACCACAAACTACTTAGTTGCAGTGAAAATGACATTTAGAGCTCTCAAATACTTTCGTGTTTAATTCTGAAAATCATGATTGCAAAACATAATATAGCCACAGGAAAGCTTCCATGAAACAGCCAGGAGATTTTCTAAGTAACAACGATATGTCAAATTGGTAGATTGAATTGCTTAAAATACCTTCCCTCCTGGGACCAGATCAAGGATTGGAGTTCATTTATAGACATCTCTCCGGTGTCGGATTAAAAGCTTTGCTTGCCTCAACACCGCGGGTTATTGTCCTTTCAGGAAAGCTATCCTTCCTCACCGGAAGCAGGGGCAGACGAGAAGCAAGCAGACTTGTCAGAGTCGGGTGGGCCATCTGCGTCATTTTCAAGTAACAAAATGGGCAAAATTTGATAATTGAATTCAAATACAGTCGACATTTCCATAAATTGACAAGCAGGACTGGGCTACTTTCAAACACACTGCACCTACGTGGGTCCAATTTGTTTCCATTTCTGTCTTTAAACCTAATCTTAAAATAATCTAAGGGTGATTGTTTCAGTTTCAAAACTCTGGGCTTTACTAACAATTGGTTACAAAAGGGTTATAATTATGGTTAGACCTAAGTTTGGCTTAGCAGTTCTTCTCTCAACTTGGATTTCTGTCGGGGCTTGAAAAAAATAACAGTTCAGTCGATTTTGATACTTGAATGTCCATATTGGTCACCGATGCTGTTCTGGTTTCAGATACCTCGATATAAATTATCTGTTAAAAGTCATGTTGCTTTCCGCATCGAATAAACCAACGCCCAATCTTAAAACGTAGAATTTCGTCGCAGGAAAAAGTTTCCAAAAGTAACTCCTTATAGACCTTTCGACTAAAGACCGATACTGCTGTTGATTTGCGTAAGCATTGGTACCGGCATCTACCTTCCTGGAGGGGTTCCAATCGGCCACATTACCTTAACATGAAAGTATCCAGTCAGTTAAAAAGACGGTAGTTGGTGAAAGTGTCTGAGTACGAAATGTGTTCCCTGTCACGAAGAACTCACCCCCACGGCAAGTCCCTCCATCATGCGCCAAGATATAGTAATCAAAAAGAAAAACCAGCTTTATTCGTGTGATGCCCGGTGATTAAATCTAATAGTGAAACATTGTTTGATGTTACCCTCAGATAAATAGCTCCATTTTTGACGCCTCGTGATTTACACCAAGGACTAGAGGAAAACGCTCAAATTCAGGCTAGAGCCTTGCAACTTTAATTGCCAGGTGATGTAAAATTGAGCGGCAGAAGTAAGTTTACCCCAGAAATCTGCGAGAGTGGTGTGGTGAGGATTTCACACTTCCACTGAATACACTCGTGAAGAGTGCAGTGAACACTGTTGGTTCTCTACAGACAACACCGTTGCGAGACAGCGCTTACACTTGCACTCAACAAATCTATGGTTTTACATGTCTAATGGTAAACTGTTACTACCGCATGAGTTCACACTTTCAAAACACTTTTCACCGCTGGAGGTATAGGTGGAATGTTGTAGTTATTGATGATGGGATAGTAGGAACGATATGGTATTTTATCCAGATTTGAAGCATTGGGTAGTAAAAACACAGATTCCCTGTACGAACACAAACTTCTCAAACCGAGCTTTCAAAGGTTCCATTGTTGATAATGAGGTTCTGCAGAGAATAATACGCGTATTTCATTTGAGTACAGCAGGCTATATTCTAATTCCTAATTCCACCGCGGCAAAGTTACAAGTTGTGATTTGCGCACAGTCCTGTTAAGCCATACCTACTCTGAGGCGCGAGCCAGTTTGTTTGAAGTCCTCTCTCTCTCCTTCAGCAGCGCAAGAGCCTGCCTGACTCCTCGCTAATCAAATAACGATGCACCTGACTCTATACGACAAGCAGGTGTCTCTTTGCTGGACTACAGTCTCTAGCAGGCGGGAGTACTTAGCGTCATTCTGATTCAATTTCAGATTATTAGCGACACATTTAAATCGTTTAAATCCTCTCAGCGATGAGGTTCATGGCCTAGATATTAACTGACCATCTTCAAGAAGAAAACATCTTGTGATAGTTCAGGTTACACCGGTATTTCGGTCAGCATACGGTTCACACACAACCCAAACGGGTGCCTTACTCTGCGGTGTTTTGTAGTCTTCTATGTTCCATCTGTCTTCTCTTTTTTTGTTAAGGTCTTTGCGTTCCACTTTGTTCTGATGACTTTATGCAATTGCACGGGAAATTCTTAAAGCCTTTATTTCTCGTGTCGTTGTTAATAAAATCAAACTACGACCCAGACTATTGAATATCCAGACGTAAGCGTTGTTATCTTTCAAATATATATTTTCAAATATCGAAATATCTCTGTTACTTTATTCTGCAGATGGAGCTACTCTTAAAGACACAGAACTTTTACAAAAAAGATTTATTAACCTACATCGATAAATATTATATTCCTCAATTTGCTATCAGAGATGAGTTAGTCATGTCGAGAACAACCTTAACAATGAAATGTCGAGATAATTTTTGTTGTAAGGATACGGTACCATGAATGTGTAATGATTGAATCGTAATGGGGTTTGGGGGGTAAGGCGAATTTACCGTTTCCTATTGCAAGTAATGACTATCTGTAATAGCACTTAATCAACGAGGCCTCAATAATTTCACAATTATTACGACCGTAAGCTGGGCCAGGAGATCATTTTCTGCAACGGATCCAAGTTAGTTCAATCATCTTTGTCATTGTAATACACTTTATATTATTCCAGTTTGTATTTCTTTATGGAGACTGCAAGATAACATTATTGAAATGGAAATGAAAACCCTGTATGGCTTCTTTGCTGTTCCATAATTTACCCCAAGCATTCTTGGTCCCACCCCTTTCAAAATTGTCGAGTCTGCTCAGTACTATCTAACGGACTTTGTTTTGTTTTTAACAATACACATAATCCACAATTTCATCTCTTTGGGAACGGTCCCAGGAAGTTTCTGATTAATGGACGTGTTGTAAAAACACTCTATTTTTAAGATTCCCCAAAACGGAAATACGCAGCGAACCCGTCAAACAAACCTGTGTCTCGACTGTAGGTGCCACTTAATGGTCTGCGCTTTTTGTCTTTTTCCACCTGAATTGATATCGATAGATCTTGCCATTTATTAATGCGACACCTTAAATTTCTTCAAGATCTAAGCAACTCAACCATTCTTCTCTCCCGTCTTCAATCAACTCTTATTGAGGGGTAGTTCATTGTTACCTTTAGTGCCAGGAGTTGCTTTGTGAGGCTTGACGCCTTCCTGTAGTCGATAGGCGGTTAGAAATCAAAATTGACGTTGAGAAGTAGGAAAATAAAGGCAATTTTTTCGCAGGATCAAACTATGAAAGGAATAAGATTGCTCGCGTTTGGTAAGACAAACGATTGAAATATTGACTGCTTCTTACATTCAAATCCCGGCGCCCCTGTGTCTGGGGCTTTGTTTAACAAACGTTCCCTGAAGTGTCTTTAGCCGATTTTCCTAATGGATACCAATTTAAAGAAACAGGTTTCACAAACGAGACTGAACGATGGAAATTCCAAAATGCGAAGTGTTTCAGACATAGGGAGGGTTTTTTCGACACCAAAAAGACCAAATACAATAAAACCGGGATAGGAAATATAGCTTTCATACCTAAGCCAATTTGCAGGTGAACATTGGGAAGCAATTAATATTGAACTCATTTGGCAGGATTAGGTTAACTTCTAAAAATGGCCAAAAGGAAACATCTACCACTAATTGTTTCACGAAACATCTGTTTTCAAGGAATGAATTGTAATACACAAATTCTTTACTCAAAAAAGATGTATTATGGTAGGTTCAAAAAGAAACCACACACTCCGTGCCGTTTTGTTTAGAAGCGGAGAAACCTCAAACCGGAGTATAGAGAGTTTGATCAAAACAGGTTTTCTTTGTGTTGACAGGAGTAATGAGGTTCATTAACGGTTACTGACTTAGTGTCTCACCCTTAGGCAACTTGCTAGCATGGGCAATGGGCGGGGTATATTATCGCTGAAGTTACCTCAACATGCCACGCATTGTGCATTCAGTATTTATAGTCAGAAAATGTCCCGTGTAATTCGACGCGAGCTCAGCCCCCGGCAACGGTACGTTCTAAGCAGAAATACATATATTCTTTCGCTTCTGGATATTTCATTTCACATCGTACCCGAGAGTATCCACCAATAGAAGCCATTACGCATGTTCTCTTGAACACAGTTTGTTTCTGAAATGAGTGTGCCCTAAGCTATTTAACGGAAGGATTCCATTTTGGATGCACTGGGATTATAAAATAAACTTCAATTTTCTACCTGTGCGCACATTTTGTCATCATACCGTGTTGAGCAGACCATTTATATCATAAATGTACAAACAAGGTATATTTTATTCGGTTCATTAAATTGCTGAATCTATCAAAGCTGCCCAAAACCTGGAAATGAAACGAACTAAAGTTCTCTCTTTCTTTACTAAGCCATATACTAAGCAACCAGTTTAAAGAAAAATAAAAGAAAAAAAGGGGACAGAAAGTTATAAACAGGTACACTATACTTTGAAATAGGATAACATCAGAAGAGGGAAAAACTCTTGTTCCACCTCAGTTTACAAAATGCCTAATAATCAAAAGTACCATATTTTCATCTTACCCAAGCAAGAGTCAAGTGAAGTTTTTGTTCAATTTGCAGGGCCATCCAGGGCACAAGTAAGGGGCAATTATGTAACCTTTTCTGACTATTTGTATGCGTAGGTGAACGGAAGCGTTAATGACGCCTACCCATTTCACCGATCTTTACGATGGAGTCGTTAGGCTCAGTGACCATTTCAAAGTCACGATTAACCACGGCTTCAACACAGGTTATTCCGTCGATGGCATTATGGCTGCGTCTTTGGCGGTAGATACCATCAGTATTGACGACACACAGTGGAGTTTCTCCCATCATGACACTCAAGATGACTGGATAAGTTGACGTGATTACCATACAGAGAGCGCCAGCCGGGCGAACGACCGACCGATCAGACTCGCTTGAACGTCTTAGTTATGGTATCTCACAGCAGGGGAATCTTTTGTCACCGATCGTCCTCGAAAATTCTGTCAACTTCGTTTATCATGAAACCCCTTAAAACATTTGAAAGGAAGCGCCGGACGGGTGACTTGACAATTTTATTTTCAAGCTCATAGGACAGCACCCACCTTGTTCATTGTTAAGTTGATTACCGGATGTGTAGCGTTTTCTATTCGATAATTAAGCTTAACAGAGTAAAATATGCTTTAAGCGCAGCTGTGTTACAGAGTGGTGTGGATTTGTGCAGGAAACTTGAGATAGGTAAGTGTTGGGGGTGGACATTTAAAAAGCGGGAGGGAGGAGGCGATGCGATGTTGACACCATACGACACTGTGAGCGATGTTCATGATCACTGTAACATGAATCACATTGCTGCAGAATATTACATCGGACGGCATGGCCGTGTTATTGTTCTCCATTTTGGGTGCTATTTATCAAATGTTGGGTTTAGGGCTGTCCAAACATTCTTTACAATCTCACCACGAAAAAAGTGAGGGAAAAATTCAAAAGCTCATCCCCTGGTCCAAAAGTGTGTTGCGGGGGGGCACATATCCCCCATTCGGGATTTACGCACATGGTGTACAGTCAAACCTTGCAATAAGCAGCGTAAGCAACGAATGTGGGTAGAGGGGACTCTAAAGTGACGGTGTTTACTTTGTCCATCGACAGTCAAGCAGGAGGGAAAGACTTATTTGTAGATATGGGATATGTTCGGGGATCACAATCACCCCCCCCCCGTCATAAAACAGAGATGCAGATGCCCACTGACCCCAAAAGAGTCGGAGCTGAAGTATCTTTTGCCTAACAACAATACTACAAAAACAAATATTTTTTCTGGTTATGTTCATGTTAGAAACAAATAGTTCCAAAACAAGTTTCTCGATTGGGATGAGGTTGATCATTGCCTTTATACCCTTTCATTTGTACCCTTTCGTTTATTCTGTGCAGCTTAACCTGCAGCCTTTGGGTAGTTTTCCCACGTAGCACACTTCAAAAATCACTGGGTCCATTTTTATCAACTTTGATAAGAGGAGCATTAGTGCTTATAGTTAACACGTACGCGTACAACCAAACAGATAGGCAACTTGTCCGTTTGCATGTGCTACTTGTCAGCATGGGGAATATAATGATTTGTTTTTCAACTCACCGGTCAGTGTCTCTCTGGTACAGTAAGAAAAATATCACAGTAACTACGAATATTTTACCGAAATATCTTGGGGCCAAGGTAAATGCTACACCCAAATAAGTGGCTTGATATTTTGCGCTCAAGAAGTGTCACTGGGGTGGTATCGTGCCCTGATTTTTAGTGCCTCGTAGCCGTTAAATCAAAATCACATCAGGCCAAGATGAAATCGCAATCTTCCTCTAAGCAGCATGTTGTATTCTCCTGTTCGATGTTCTGAAGAAAATGAACGTCTTTTCCCCCGCTTACCAATTCAGCTCCTTCGGCGTTATTGGAAATAACCTGCAGTAGGACGAACGACCTCTGGGGCGCCAGATGGCGAGCCTTTATTGAGACGTGATGGCTTGGAAATCGGCGGGATCAGGAATTAGCGTCGGGTAGATGTTTCGTCCACGGGACGTCTCAGTAGGGTGTTATTGCAAAGATCGGATTTTCAAATCGACGGTGTGTCATCGGAGGATTTGGAGAGCTATTGACGCAGGAAAAGAAAGCTGGGAGCTGGAGGTCCAGGGGTTTAACTTTTTTTGAAACGGCAAACATGATTCCAAGAGTTCTGTTCAGTACTTTCATCTGTTCGACATAACAGCGATCAAGTACAGAAAACAACACTGACAAATGAATGTCACAAAAAGATTTTCCATCAAAATCTCCGGTTTTTGGTCAGGGGATGGCTCCAAAAAGTGACGCGGTGGCGTGGCTTTTTTCGCTCACTTTTTGTCCCAGTACGTTTTACTTGTACGGACCACCACTACCACCTACAATAGACAGGGCCCATCACTGTTTACTGTTTAAAAGCGTTTTCAGCCACCTCGTTTGCCTGGTTCCCAAATGTAAATGTACATTGCAGAAATGACGTCATCTGAAAATGAGCACCCGTTAAAAATGGGGCTTAGAGGTCCTTCACTGTACGTATAACTCCACTGTGTCCAATCTAACCATGTTAAACTTACGCAGTAGCAGGATTCCAGTTGATCAAGCAAGTCTGGCAGCTTCTGGACTGTCTATATATATCAGATAAAAACTTTCTTTTATTTTGCCGACGCACAGGTCTGCAGCAACGCGGTCGCTGACCAGATACCGGAGACATTTGATCTAACGCAGTCAAGTATACCGGGTATGTCATGAAAATTTCCACAACAGAAATCCTCCTCCTTTTATTGAATATTGAACTGATTTGGATTTATTACAGTTTAAACGGTACATCGGACTAGTTTACATGAAGTGTTTAATAGTTTTGGCTGCCTACTGATTCTGTCCTCAAAGAAGAGGTCGGTGGCTCTAAGAAACACACTCCGAACAGAACAAGGTTCGTGGTATTTCTTGGGTCCCCAACCTTTATAACGAATACGGAATGTGTGTGGTTGTCCTTACCCAATGGCGTCCAGGGATAACAATCCAAAGTGACTTGCACTTTGGTAACAATTATAAATATGAAAAAATAAACAAGAAACCTTTACTGGAATTTGACGATATACACAGCGTGTTTAATGATTAAGTTGATTGCAGGAGAGTTTGGAGACCACTTCTTTCAAGCCGTTTCAAAGTTTTGACTTCAAAGCAGTAATGCTGGGAATGCAGTGTTATAAAACGCTTATCAGTTTTCCCCTTTCGCAGGGTACCGGATTAATTGCCAAACTGTTGGCAAACAGATTAGCCAACGACAATTGTTACACTCAACAGAAATATTAAGTGAATGTACAATATGTTTCACCCAGCGTTTATACGGCGCCAATTTAATGCTTGAACAATTGCGATGCTAATTCAGAACTCTAGGAAGCTGTGACATTAGAATGTTGCTGTACGGGCTTTGACACATGAATTGAGGTTGTAACCTCAGTCAGTACATTTAATTTAAAACTTACGGTGTTTCTAAATGCACAAATGAAAAAGGTCTTCCATGTTGTTGAATAGACACGTGGAGCCTTTAAATAATCACAATTTCAATAAAATATAAACAGTCAGAAAACAATCGCCAGAAGGAGACGGTGTTCATTAATGGCTAATCTAAGTCTGAACGTCTGAGCGTTGAATGGATAACAAGAAGAAGGAATAAGGTGTTCAACATTGGCCTGATGAGACTCTGTTGCGACAAAAACCAAGTCTGCTACACAAATCTGAAATGATCATTGTGTGAAATTTTCCATATTCATTAATGATCGCAAGAATTAAGTTATAGATTAAGAGGAATTTAATTTAGTGGATACGCTCGTGAAAAGAGCTCTTTATTTACATTTGCCCTTATTCATATTGACTGCCTTAATGAATATTGCTGTTGGTCAAGCAAACAACGCATTCAGGTTTTAGGCAGCTCACGCAATTCCTGGTGCCAACATTTTCGCTGCAGATGATGGATGAAGCCGTAATGCTGCAGTAAGCAGTGGGGTTTTAATCTTTAATTCAACTCAATTAGCAGCGAGCCAAAGATGATTGATGGTGGTGGTAAAAACCACCGGCTGGGGTGTGCCGTGGGATAGACAGCCATATACAATACATTATTGATATCAATTAGCAATGACTGAGTAATTCGAGAGGAGTTGCAGGAATATGCGGATGTTTTCAACCTACGGTAAGAAAAAAAGCTTTTCTGTCAAATTCTGACATCTATGCTAGAGAGTAGCCGACCATGGATTGCCCCCACACGCCCAATATTCCAGTCCTTAGGTTCAGACATGTTAATTACTGCGTTCATTTTAAAACAGAGAACAATCAGCACTATAGGAAGTTCTATTTAAAAAGGTTAATTGGTAAAATAGAGATATTTAAAAACATCATTAGCTGTACTTGGTCGACCAACATTATTGTTCACTTCAGGTGCTTTGCTCTGGTGTCTGATTTTTGTTTCATGTTGGTGGCGCTGTTACTCTTCCCAGTGATGCTACTCTGTTTCATTTGAGCATTTCTAATCCTTTTCCTCCGTTGTGGGAATTTGATTGTGTGTGAGATTTAGCGGTTTAGTATCAAATTCTACTTCTAAACAAACAGTGGGCTCGTGATGAGCAGACCCATGTAAACCGTCAGCACGACTTACCTTGAAAGTGGCTGTCTTGGAGTGATTAGTAGACTTGTTTATAATCTCCAACAGGTAATGGAATTGGGAACGCGCAGTTCCACGAAACCTTGGCAGGAAAAGCTCCCCTGAAGAAATTCTTTGAAGGAATAAGAGGCAAAGCATGTTACACGTTGATCGATCTAGGCTGTAGCGAACTGATGTGGTTAGAGAGGGAATTGACAAATGAAACCAATGGAACTTTTTGTAAACAAACTACTGTGCATAAAAACCAGAAAGGTGGTAGTACCTTTCTAAATTGCCTGCGATTTCACTTCCTTTTAAAAATGACAACATTAAGCAGGATACCTGCAGTTTACCCTTATTAAAAATCTGAACATCATCTCCCGTAGATTCGAAATTCGAAATGAGTTTCGGTACGAGATTTTGTGAGTCACATTTTTTTCTATAAGTAGGTACTTGCAAAGTCGAATTAATCTTAGGCCGCCCCCTGCTTATATTTATCCTTGCATTTTTTTTAATATTCTTCCTTATAGTTTAATTACAAACGAGATACACATTCTTCCCTGATTGGTATTGGGTACTTCACGATTAGAAATGTTCATTTGAATACAGTAGTCTTCACAGCGGCATATCCGACTTTGTTGGTTTGTGGGGGGGAGCAAATTCAAAAACGAACGCGGCTTCTGGCTTTTTCAACATGATGTTGGAGTAGAGCAAATATCCAAGCCTTACTCACGGTCCTGACATCCTTGCCGCTATTTCTTGGCGTTGTTTTCTGAGGGTTTTGGTGCTAATGTTTAATAAATGAAAAAAAATCCTCAGGAGCAAGCTCCCTCCCCCCACTGGGTAAGACACTCCTTCCTCATAACATAGTAAAACTCTACAATGTCCCAGAGTCATAAACAACATCTCTGTACACATTAATGTCCGTGAACAAGAAGCCCCTGATTTATGCACGCACATGCAATTTGTTAAACGAACACAATTTCTTGTCGGCGGCATCGTCGTAAATCAGCGTTTTCTACATTCTGGGATATAAGGACACCGGATTACATCTTTAGAGACGATGTTTATAAACCCTGGTCGCATACTGTATACAACACTAACCTCTGGTTTACCATAGAGACATGAGAAAATAAACAAAAATTCCTATAGACGTCGAGGTGGTAATTAGTTGTAAGTTTTGGGTTTGTGTCCGTGAGGAGAACGTTTACGTCCTTGTAGAAGACTGTAGCATGCGCATAACCACTTGGTGCTCGTGATCATACCCATTTGGCTTTGCTATAGGGTCGGGGGAGTTGACATTATCATCAACAATACCAGTAGCATGGTCAGGGAAAATAACATGGACTAAACTCTACCTATGACCGAAAGTTTATAATTATGGTCACGCCAGATGTACAAATTAAAATAATTTTACCTATGCGTGTCAAAATCTTTGGGATATATCCTTGGAGTAAGTCAAGATTATTTAATCTAAATGTCTTCGTCAAAGAAACATTAGTCAAATTTAAACACTACTCATGAATGTCTCTAGCTGTTTAAGAATCTTGCTATGGTTTTGGTGCTTAATTGAATTTGGGGGTTACAGCGAAAATGATTACACTGTAAATCAAAAACCAGACCCTGCTTTTGAAGTACATGTAGTTTGAATTGAAGTAATAGCTCGATTGGTTTTAGGCTATGTGAGTTTATTATTTCTGGTAGCGAAAACAGGAATTCCTTTAAAAAAGAAAGCCACAGGAACTATAGATTGCATGCCTGAAGAAATCTGTAGAGAAGAGACAATGAGAAGCTGTTACAGTTGTAGAGATGGAAGGAAAGACCAGAGGAATATTTCAAATCAAATCAAACAGTGAGTGTAATCCTAAACTAGAATGTGAACCTGGCCTGGCAATTGGACATTGGCACTAGAGGTGAAAGGTGAGGAAAAAAACGCTAAGTCAAATTGACTGTTCTAAAAGTGCAAAGTTTCCCCAAGAGGAATCCCGCAATGAAGAGCTCTGGTCTCGATGAATTGATGTATTAATTGATCTCACACACCTCATCAAAAAGCTGATTCCCACTGTCCAACACCTTACAATCTAGTAATCCGATCATACATAATATGCGTAGTATCTTGACGGCGTCACTCTTGAATTCCCACGTCAATCGGAAAAGTCGGGGGTGAGTAGCGAAAGGTCTATCGTGCTAACGCCGACTTCAAGGTCATGATCAGGCGATAGGAAAGAATTTATCAAAGCCCCAAACAGGATAAACAGAGTTGTCTTCTTGTCTGATGGTTGTGGAAACATGTCATACTAGTTGCTTGGGAGAGTCAAGGATCAAAACGTTTTTCTTTGAACTTTTAAACGAAGGATGGGTTCTGTTGTCTTTCGGGAGACCATACTGGCCTTTAGTCTAACCAATCGGAATGCAGTTCGTTTAAATGGATTTTGTTTGTTTCAAAGGGTGGTCTTGTTCATTTTGACTTTCGAAGAGTTTAGGTTTTTAGCTTTTATCGATGATCTTCTGAAATATAGATGTTCGCCTTAGTTTTTATCAAATAAAAATTAAAAACAAGAATTGCAGAGTCTTTTAATAAGATTCCTTCTATTCAGATGTAAAGACAAAAGAAAATACAAAACTCAAAAGGTGAAAAACATCAAAAGAAGGCAATTAATTGGAAGGGTATGCACTGACTACAGAAAGCGGCCAGCCGGGATTCCTACATTGTCTGTTGCTTTTCTATAAGCGGCAAGATCAAGTATAAATTTGACGGCGTTTCTCTGCACGGCAGTTTACAAAGGGCGCGTAATTGGCTGACGCTGGTAAAGTGTCGATTCGTAATAGGCACCACCTGAAATCAAGAAGGAAGGCTGGAAATGAACCGACCTTGCAGAAAGATGTCGAAGCATGATAGGTCGAAACTGCAACAAGGGAGAGGCTTGCTACATTATGAAAGAAACCGGGCTTAATGGAAAGAGATCATTGCGCTTTTATGTCATGCATGTCCCACATATGCTGCACTTTGAAATATTTATGACCTGACCTGATGAGTTTGTAATTGGCGAAAAAATGATATATTGCATATAATATGCATTATATGTGACATATTGGCCAATGTGGGGTATCATAGAGGTTGGGGACTTTTTTCTAATAAGCCATTACTTTTGGGATTGTTTGACCATTATTTCTCACTTTTTTTTTTTTTGCTTTTGTGCCACATGTTTGTTACAGTTTCCCCTTCGTATTACTGCTTCACCCCAAGAAAAATATGTTTTCTTCAGACAGCTATTCACAAAGAAGATACCAGGAGCTGAACTAAATCCCCCAGTAAACACACTTTAATGCAGTAACCATGGAAATATTTCGGACACGTACTTCATTTGTATCTTTGCCACTCGTCGAGTGGCGCCGGATTGCGTTTGAAGGACCACTTATCCATCGCGCCTTCCGAACGGCTCCCCTTCCCACTTTTTTACCCAACACTGCCCAAGGAAAAGTGGCATTTGCCTTGCAACAAAAGCCTACTACCCCTCGAGTCTTGAGTGGGAAATTACAGTTATCTATTGAAGGTGAAGCGTCGCTCTTCGATGTGCGATATCGAGAAATGGAGAAAAAGAGCGAATCGATGCAAGACGAAAAGGCTTGAGTTCTGTCCTTCTGAACATGATGCTATCATCTTGCCGGGGGATACTCACGACACCTGTACATAAGCATGTTTGAATTCAAGGCAGGTTGTTTTACTTCCATATGTACACAGCAAAATACGAGCGGGGTTAGATGCAAGACTGAGTTTAAGAGCATATTCATATAATTACTGCATATATTAGCATTAATCCAACATACAGGGCAAGCTGTTTAAATTAATCTGCTTAGAAATGAGAAATTAGCATTTGTTTTACAAACAATGCTTGTTCGATTTCTTTCCTTCAGTATCTCAAAATCGTTAACACTCCAGGGGTCAGATACGCATACCTTCGGCGGACGGAATTTCGCTAGAAAAAGTACTTTAAACATCTTGTATTACATCATCTTTGAAAAACCTAATGACGCATGAAAGAGTATCACCGATGGACGTGATTTCCAGATGTCCTGTCTTTTTCTAAACTATCTTGCATCTCTTATTCATCAAAACGTCTTGATCTTTCTCATTTTACGTCATTCATAGAGGATCACTCTTCTGAAAGTTAAGGTGCTTTAAAGATTCAACAAGTCATATTCACCTCTTGAATAGTAGTTTTTATTCCATTTAACTGTATATGTTTCAGGGAACCTCTCGGCACGTCCCGTCTGTCCTAGATGGTGAAGCTTATGGGCTCATCTTAAATTAACATCTTAAGTATTATCCACAATTGCTATTTGCGCTGCAGCATATTTGCAGCGTTTGTAAATAGTCCCCGTCCCAGCCTATGAATGTGGACGGTGTTGATGACTTCCAAGAGCCAGATGATTTACATTATTATTCCAAAAGAAACGGAGAGAGGGATACAGTGTGCTTTTTAACTCTGAAAGATTGGAACTAGAAAATTGACCTTTTAGAGTGAAAATAACTCTTAACTGAGATTGAAATAGCTTGAAAAAGAAGTTTTCCAGTGGAACTGCGAGTGAACCCTCGATCTGTTCCAGAGTGTCGTTGATAACGCGGTCATCTAGTCGATCTTTTAGGGATTTCAAACAAAACTCCGCCAACGCAACTTTCGTTTTGCGTCAGTAGGAGCATCTAGAAACAGGTTTCCGGAGATATTCCGGATGCTTATAGCCGATCAAAATTGTACAGCAACTCATAGGACAAATAATGCAAGAAGTTAAGACAACAGGCGAAACGGCGCTGAAAACAAACGTCAATATCTTGCAAAACTGCTACGTTAAGTAAATTTCTGTAGTTGCCTTGAGATGGGCTTTCTACCCTGGAGATGAGTCATGTGAGCATCTTCGTCCCTTTGGTCTTAAATGTTATTCAAGAAACGCTGTAGGAATTTCGATCTGTGAATGACATTCATTTCAAAGTCCGACATAGTACCCATACCCACGCACCCTTTATTAGCACTGGACTCATATAGCGACCTGCATTCCGGAGCAAAAGTCGTGCTCAAAAAATCCCACTCACCACCTAATGTCTTATACTTGATAGGGTGTTTCCAAAATGCGGCTTAATTCAAATGGTTCCATGAAGCTCCTAATTCCTAAGTAGAAATGCATAGGTTTACAGTAAAGGATAACCACATCTGAACAGTTGGTACGTTCAGGTGTGAACCAAAAGAGAGCCTGAGTGTTTGTAGTCCAATGGCCACTCAAAAACATTTTCTATTAAATTGAATCCCTGTTAAAATACACTTTGATATGGACTTGTGTTAACCTGACCATTACAACGATAAATACTGCCGAAATCCAACCGATTTTCAAGCAATTTAATTATGTATTCTAAAATATTAATGCTATACACAATACAACCTCACAATGTTAATGCATAGAAAAATAACGTAATTTTGATGGAATTCAAAAGATAATTGAGAAAGGCATGCACCGTCCAGCAAAACATCTCCCGGTGTGTTTCTGGATCTTCATTAAAGCTTTATGAAGTGATGATTCCTTGCCTATCAGGACACTAGAATTAAACACGTTGATTGGCCGTCCAGACTTATCCTAACCTTGTGCATCATCACGCTGAACGCGGAAATGTCCATTATACCTGGCAAAAGCCGACAGAGAGTGCCGAAGTAGGTGTTCGTTTGGAATTTTCTCCAGAGCTAAAAGGTTTGCCCTAGTTTCCATGATTCCAGAAGCCTTGACAGAAGTCATAACCGCTGGCATCCTCTGTAGGCAAATTTGTTTACCCTTGTAATTAATAGCAGTGCACTTCGTGGTGAGACTGAGTCCAGTGCTCCCTCTTTGAGAATCCTCCAGGCAATGACATAGATAATGCACTCTGAGAAAAAAATGGCATGAATTTCCGAAATGTTGACACAAGGAAGTTGTGGAAGGTGAGCTTTATTATTCTTTCTCGTCATTTCATTTTTGCTTCAAGGAATACATATTTCTTTAACTTTGTATGGAATGCTTTATCTAGATAGAGTATGGCAAGAATTTTCAAAATTATGTCGTATTTATTCTTAGTGTAATGGCATACGCAATATTTGTTATTCGGAAACACGAATGGGTATCGAGTGAAGCACACGTCTCTCGCCCTCACCACGGTGGTCCTGGGTTCCACTCCCGGCCTGGGCGATATGTGAGTAAGGTTTTTTGTTGATTCAACCCTGTGCCAAGAGGGCTTCGAATTCTGCGGATTCTCCGTCTTTCTTCCATTCACAAAGCATCGCCTCTTATGATCTCTGCTTTGTGATCCGTAGGTAGACGTGGGTTGGGGTCAAACAGTGGCTGCCTGAGGTGCCATTGAATGTCTTTGGCCCAACCACGTTGATTAGTGTCTTATTTTAAACGCATTTTAACATAGTTATATGGAATTTGGGCTTCATAATTGAATAAAGTTTTGTTTATTAAGCAACTAAATCGGGTGTTGTAGATAGTTCGAATCAGGTGGATTAAATTATCATGCTATGTTTGCTCACGGATTTCACACGTCGAGAATTAAACTCCCTTTAAGTGAACCCTGATGGTGAAATTGAACACACGGGCACTCTTTGCTAATGCCAATTAAACTTAATGGGCGTATAGAAATGGTCATTTCCAGCTCTTTCATATTCATGGAGGGAGATGTTTACGAGCTTTTCACTAACTGAAGCTGATGCAGAATGAGTTAATATATCATTTCCAAGGCTGTGTTAAATTCGTTCAGACTTTACAGGCCATTACACCAAACGCATTGGCGCCGGACGCAGCTTGTTAAAACACACAGACGTTCCTCCAACAAAAAAGACAAAGTAATAGAAACAGAAAAAAACAATAAGCTCAAAAAACGTAATTCCCGACTTGATCGCCGTCTCGTTCCTCAAGCCCCAGCCAAAACCAACACATTGCCTTGTGACTCGTTCATAATACAAGTATTGGGACACTCATGTATGGACGTTGATGTGGCGAGCACTTCTTTTGGAGGGTGAATTATCTCGCTTCCTTTGAGTATAACGTGCAAATTTATTCTGCGTATAGGCCTACAGATATCACTATTCCTAATAGAGGTATCTCTATTCCTCATAGACACATTACTATTCCTAATAGAGATTTGTCTATTTCTAGTAGATACACCTCCATTCCTAGTAGATACATCTCCGTTCCTAGTAGATACATCTCTATTCCGAATAGAGATATCTCTATTCCTGATACCGGGAATAAATGTTAACTTGGCAGGTCAAGGAATAAAGATATCTGTATACGCGTATTAAATGTTAACTTTGCACGCCATATGTGAGCAAGTACAACTCCATCACTGGAACTCCCGTCCTAATAGAAAAACTGAGGGGAAAAAATCGTTTAAAATGGATCGTGTACTAAGCAGCAAGGAATCACTGCATTTGTCAGGTTCTCCATGGAAGAATTGACCTCGCCATTTTCGGGGTTATTAACCTGGCAAAGAGATTCAAAACTGTATGTCTGACAGTCATCGCCAGAAACACGACTTAAAACAGGCATGAGTTTCTACATTTACCATTTATCACCACCCTCTAATGACGAGAAAGGAATTGTACGACGGCACACAAAATAAATAAAACAAACACACATTGTAAAGGACACTTTCAGGAAACAAAGAACTTCGCATGAGATTTGATTCACATTGGTTAGTATTAAGACTGATGCAATCTTGCAAGGGAAGTGGGTAGGAGATCATGTGGGAGAGAAGCATATATGTACGCCCCATCTACTAAAGTTGCGAACAGTTCCTCACGCAAGGACTTGCTGTGCCTGGCTAAAACTACATGGCCAGTTTTAAATTAACCCAGTTACTATTAAACCAAATTTGAGATATGCTGAGCACGCACTATTGTATTCCATAAGCGTGTTCTTTCACTAATATGACCAAAAATGTGGATCATAGTTTACAGATTTGCAGTCAATGTCTTGAGGCAGAATTAATCTACAGACTGCACTCTAATGTTATTATAATTATCATGCCTGTTTTTATTCAACTAAAACTGAACATAATACTATGATCGTCAGGCACTACAAAATTCCTGTTATTATTTCACAATCAGGGAAACGGGACGTCAGTGTTAGACATTTGCATGGCAACGTGGTTAAACAATAATAAGAAATTAATTAAAATCTAGAAATAGAGACTCTTCCGATTTATTTTTTAAAAAGGGGCATATTTTGTGAATGCAATGCTTGAAGTCTCGACCAACGCTGTATGTAGAAAGTTAATTGGATACCTTGGAACATTTAGTTCTCTTTACAGTCAATATTGGGTTACCTTTCAGTGGAATATAAAATCTTCACTTGCATGTTTGACACATAAAAATGATTCACATATTTTTAAACGATATTGGTTTTGTTTTTTTATACATTAAGACGTGATCTTTTAAATGTGAATTTTTGTGTACCCTCTGTATAGGCTTTGGACTACAAAATATTTTAACTATGCACATACAGTGTCTGGAATAGATGCAAAAACAATGGTTGTTATTCAAAACCCAGGATGTTATCAGAGGGCCACAACAGACTGGGTGTAGAACTCTGATAACACCCAGAGTTTTAAATGAACTCAAATTTAACACCACAGTTTTTGTAATGAAAACAGGCACTGGCCCGGAGTATGTTTCCATGATTAAGTGAATCGTGTCTCACACAAAAACAGGGAGAGAGAGCCTAATGAAGAACGGTCAGCAATGAATGCTGCAATTCCACGAGCGGCTATCCGTGCCACCGTCTGCAGTCTGCTGGACTACTAAATCATTGCTTTTTGATCGATGCATTTTGCCACGAACCATTCAATCATATTACCTGACATTACCACTTTCTATTCGAAGCCATCAGATTTGTACTTCTGGACTTTAAGACCGATTCTTCATTAAGACCAGAGCTTCTGCAAACAAAACATCAATTTTTAATTAAAGTAGGGTTGATGTTGCATGTAATGGAGCTAAGTGCACGCCGCGTTGGCTTTTGTATAATGAACTATATTGAAGTAAAATACGTCATTTTTTCATTGCTTAAACCAAACATCACTATCATAAAGTTCTTTCTTTAAAGCACGTGGAGACCTTTAATGGACTGTGTTGGTTGTTTCAAATTTGAAAATGAGGTTAAGTTTTTATTTGACGAAACATGACAGTTAACAAATAACAGGAACAAAATAATTGTTCATTCCAAACCCATGCCAATTCAAGTCCAGAATGATTAAAATTGTGTAGTAAATTGTATTTGAATTATTTTAAGTCGCATTTAAAAAAACTGAAAATGGGGTTTGGAACCCAAATTAATTGGGCATCACCCCATTTAACAGATTTCTTTGATTATGATTATTATATTTGCGAGCTCTGATGTTTGTTACCATGGCACTGCTGACCTAGTTGATTTTGTTGCTCAAGGATAAAGAGTGTGGCGGAGAGGTAGAAAGAGAGGGGCCTTTCCTTGCTGACACAAGGGCCACTAGAGAAACATGTTTTAAATTCCAGAAAACAAAAAATAGAAATCACAGCGACAGAAGGTTTTTATGCACATTTCTCATTTTAGCTATGAAAACTGAACTGATAAAAGCTACAGGGTGTCTGGAGAGGCTGTATCAGCCTTGGGAGGTGGGCGAATATATCACAGTACCAATCTACGGAAAAATGAAATTAAATGCTTTGATGAGACAGCCGAGCGAGTAAAGCACTTGAAAACTTGAATATGAGGTGTTAGTGACTAGAGATCACCGAAATACTCTCCATCGCATGAATGGTTGAGACGTAATTAATAAGGAAGCAACAGAACTTCAGACATGAAGATGGTCCATCCAGGGAAGACGCCAGGTCCCGATACGGATGTCATACTCGCAATGTCTTTGCACCGACTGAAGCCACCGTTGGTCATTTCACCGTGACGATTACACAGGCGATGCATTGGCTGGCTTGCCATTGCAACTACAGTGATGCCACGAACGATTTAGTTAACGATGTTTCGCAAGCCATTGTAATGTCTATGTATTCGGCAGGGTAAGATGGCCACCGGCGGCTTTCAATGACCTCTTCAATGTCCGTGGGTCCCAACCACTAACATTATGAAAAACCGGTTTGCAATGATTCCAGATCAAGGAGGCCTCATCAGTGTGTCGATTTAGAGGTTTGACTCATCAATTGTGTTAGGATCCATGAGATTTACTAGGTAACCCTAGGGCGAGATATATAGTTGTGGTGTTGATCCTGGCCACAGATTTGAACTAACCTACTCGTGACTTTCTGATTAAAAACTATATTGGGGAAATTGAAAGCCACAGAGGCCTTAATGTTAGAGACATAGCCTAGATCTAACAGACAAAATAAAAGTACCGATTACGTTTATAGAAGTGACTTCATTCCCAAGGCTAACCGATGCAAGTGTTGAGTGTTCCTATTAAAAGATAGATTTGGCCTACGCCAGCATGATATATTGCTTATTTAGCCGTAGGCTCAAGGTAAAATAAATTCAATCACAGAGAAACAGAGAGATTCCTTGTTCTATACTTGTTAGGAATTGATGAAGTCAATATTTGCAGGCCGCTGGCGCTGAATGCATCAGAGGGATAACCGCGCGCTGCTTTCTGATTTAAAGTCTGCTTCATGCAATGAAGTTGTTTCGTTATCGCACGCGTTGAATGGTTCTACTTGGGGTAGACCGTTTCTCGCACATACGTTGAGCCAATTTACCAGCAAGGTGTCCATGAAATGAAAACTTATCCAAGGTTGTTTTCATTCTGACTTTCATTTATGACGTGACTTCACCACATGCATTAACCCAATTCACTTGAATGTAGATTCGGAGCAAAAGTTTGTCAGCGCAACCCAATTGGGAACTTATAATGCACAGAAACACCGTCAGATTTCAGCTTATTTGACAGGTTACGAAGGATGCAAGGGGAACAGGCTACAGTTAATTCTAAAACATTTAGGTATTAACAACGATGACTAACGATCCACAAATGATGCGATGATGAATAAGGACATGGTCGACATTACAACTGTGCGGCCATACATCATATGCATAGTGCCTTTTTCTACGAGTTACGGAGATTCCCCGTAAATTGCGGTCGCATAAACCGTCAAATCCCCGCCGTTGGCTGCTAGTGTGAAAACAAATCAACCCACACTAATCTTCTAGTGTGGAGGAGCTGGTAAATCTTCCCGGAGGGAGGATTTCCTATGATGAGAATGTCTCAATTGGGAGAAAACAACCAGATCGCCCAATACCCGCATACTGTACTGTTCCAATCACCGTAAAACAATGGGTTTAAACACGTAGATGGTGTCCCGATTGTCTTACCCCTCGCTTTTATACACCAGATTTGACACTAACTGCACGGCGGAAATGACAGCGCCGACCCACGGCTTGGTTATAAAGTTTCCACGAGTGGCTAGCCACGACACTTGCTGGAACACACTAACTAATCTGGGAGCTGCAAAATCGCCTGATTACACAGCAAACGGTAAGATCGTTCTCGCTTTGTGCGTGTGTCTTAATATGTAGGTGTTGAACGCATCTGATGGTGTGTGATGCTAAGAGTCGAACTGGCCACATTTATTGTTGTATATGATGTGCATCATCCGTAGTCTTAAAAGGCTGGACGATCTGTCACTGTATTTCCGTTGATTGCTAGTGCTAAAAGGCTTTGCCATGCGACGGAGTGCTATTTGACACTCAACGAATGATGAACACTGGCAACCAATTCTGTGGAAACGGATTCTTGACCGTTTGCCCAGCATTTTGCTTTCACTTTGTAATTCAGTTGAAAAGAAACAGGTTTAAGTGTTCTTTGACCATTAGAATACTTCAATTCCTGATCAGGAATCGGTGGGTCTTCATCAACCCTGCACAGTCTGCCACATATAGGCTGAAACCTTTGGTCTCCTGCAGCCGTTTACTAAAAAAAAATCGCTGTCGGCTAAAGAAGTACTCGTTGGAAGACTAAAAAATAAAAATGTTATGTAAAAACAGTTCAAAATTAAAGCGCTAACCGCAACGGCTGCCGTGTTTAATCACAGGGAATCCATCCAGTGGACTTTCGCACGATGTTGATTCTGCACCGCGGATTTTGTTGAGTCGGGCGAATTTTCAAAGTATTTCTTCTGGTTATATTTTGTGTGGGGGTATGCTTTAATGCGCCGTAAAGCTAGGGGAATGTTATGACGCTTTTGAGCGAAGAATAGGTAAGCAATAGTCAGATTAAGGTCCGTCCATATTTGGTGCAAAACAAATACAAATCTAAAATTGTTAAAGAAATATCCAAGCTCTTTGGCCCATTTCAAAAATCTGTCCCCACCCCGTGAAAATTACGCACTGGCTTCACCCTTGAAGGGCTAAGAGAAGATTTTAACACAGTTAATTTGAAGATCTCATGATGTGACTTGAGATGGACTTTGGAGGACTTGTGGGGCTTTTGATAATTGTATACAGTGATGGTCTGTCTATCAAAGCCCAACGCCTAACATGGTTTAGTGGTTTCTCAAATACCGGTAACAAGAGCAATACTAGTTTGTTTTTCTGCATTTATTTTGGGTACCATTACACATCTTTCCCTTTGTCCCTTTTTTATAAACAAAAAATGTCACCACACCAGCACATTACTCGGGTATTATATATCTACCGTACTGAGACGAAGCAAAAATTGTATTCTAAACTGAGAACAGGTGTTGCGACGTTCCAAACGAACAGCAAGGGATCGCAGTCCTCTCCACGGAGAGTGGAAAAATTGCTCTGGAGTAGATAATTTAATAAGCACCTGAGCAGTGAAAAGAATAAAGGGAAGGCATTCGAACCGATATTCTGATTATAATGTATTTTTCGCAAAGTCTTTCGGGCGGAGATAATATTTGACGTTGTTTACTGACGCAATTTATCTTGCATAAGATAAAATACTTCAGTTGCGATTGAAACTGTCGTAAATAATATGGAGTTGATAATTTAATTTGTTCCACTGAGCAGTAAAAAATGAAAGCATTTTGAGTTTTTCTTTATTCTTTTTATTGTTTGTTTATTGGCATGTTCTTATTTTTGTCTCCATAATGACGCTGACAGGTGAAATGTGAACGATTCAATCCTTCATAAATAATAGAGACATATAAGATTAAAAAGACAAACTAACAGACGGATTACAAACACAATAAGTGGCACCGTTGAGTCTTTCGGAGATTCGGAGACTGCATGCCTACATACATATTAACTACTGTGTATGACATTGGAAGTTACACTTAGGGATTCACTGAATTCCACCTTTGATTTAACCTCGCCGAAATCTGCGGTCCGTCAAAGTAACCTGCAATATCACATGGGCCATACTCAGATGACCTTTTTTTTCTCAAGTTTATGAAGACTTTATAACAGAAGTAATGTATGGTCTTGCGCATTTTCAGTCTACTTCTTCTTGTGGTAAAATTGAGACACACTGGCATCGGTTTGGTGATGTTTTTAACCTTAGCTTTCGTCGTTAGATATTAAATGGATAAAAACGTATTGATTTGTGCGTAATTTATCATACAGGTTAAACGGTTTCCAACTGTCTTATAAACGTCATTGTTTTCCTCGTTGCGTGACTACATATGCGTCCACATTATGAATGTTATTTGTGAGGACGAGAAAGGATACCGGGTAGGTGGTGGTTTCAAATAATTAATGCTAAAAGATGAATAAATCAAGATTCTTCATTGGTGTTGCATGTCGAATTTGACCGTGGTCTGGATCATCGGTTTCCTCATCCTTGAGGATGACACGCTTAATGGTTATCACTCGTCAGTTATAAATTATTTCTCTCGTCGGGGTGCATCTCACATGCCAAGGAAGTAATACATTATAGCTGGTCCCCTGCTCAGTCACACATGGTTACCAAGTCAAGAACCGACTCCTCTATTATCGAAACCCTCCTTTTGACAACGGTTTGTTGACTGCCCGTCCTGTGCTTATTTTCACAAAACTGCTAAGCGGAAAGCATTCCTTAATAACTTTCTACCATAAGCACAAACAACCAATAGCCAATCAGGACCAATGATATATTTTGTGTAGCGAGATGTTCTTAATTCCACGATAAACGTACAGCTGAAACGTTCGTGGACAAAACAGACTAAATATTTAGTTTCAAGCGGCAGCGCTGCTGCTGTCTACAGCGTCTCACTGCGTCAAATTAAGGGAAAAGGGCGTGGCAATCTTAACGGCTATCACGTAGTGATGACGTGTAACTAGGAGATTGATTGCTCGCCCACAAGAGGGAAGAGAATTTTCCTTTTCCGAGAAATTCAAAATATAGATGTAAGGAGTCGTCCCCTTTGAAATATTTCAACTGCATCTACATACAGGCGGAATAGTGATGGATAGTAGAACAGGGCTAGGGATGACACACCCTTCCCTCAGCTCAAGGCTTTGTGTCCGTCCAGCTCAGAATGTACAGAAGTATATAAAAGAACAAAATTTCTTTGAATACCCTCCCTAGAAAACCACGAACCCATAGCTGATGAATGCCCCGGTTGCATCTTACCGCAATAAAGGCAGCTGCTTACGGTAACACAGCAGGCGTGAAAGTGATGTCTACACGATTGCCGAGAGAAGCTTGTCTCGTCACAAGACATGCGCTACATCACATCATCAACTTGATCCTTCCTTAATAGTGGCAAGCAAAGCAGACACTTTGGGCTGTGTCGTTTGGCATTTAGCTGAAGCGTTTGAAGCCATAGTTCGGTCAGTTTCTCCGTTTAGTCAGGTTTAAGTCTGTGTATCGTTAATTAGCATCTTGAGGAAGTGTAGTCGCTGTTGTTTCCGATGTTTCATTGCAAAACAAATTGAAAATTTTGGACTCTACTCCTTCCGACACCAGGACGATTTTCATGCTGCAGTCAGAAGAATACATGAGAGAATTTTGTTGTTGAGTAGACGAGTTCAAATGCAGCGACTGTGCTGTAGTTTCATAAGGGTACGTGAACGAAATTTCTCCATCTCGGAAACCATATTTCGAGAAATAGACTATGTCAGGTCCTTACCTTTAACACACATTTCTGCTGATAGGGAAAAGGTTTCCTCATTTTTATTCTGGTCATAAGTACTTGCAACTGATATCATAGAATCCGCTCACGTTTGGCGCCAACCCTCCCCACTCAAGTCCTTCTTTGCTTTCCTAACATAATTCTTTTATAACACTACAGTTTCTGGCACACTTTACTGAGACTTCCTAATAGGGGATTTGTATTTGCTCTTGAAGAAGAGGTTAAATCTGGCAGAGCTTTCGAATTCACGCTCATAGGCAAACAGTGGAGGTTTGAGTCAAATTTCCTAAAGCCACATTTGTTGCTTTATCAAAATAACACAAGAGATATTCACAGCGACTGCCTTTTCAATGTGAATTTTGTCTGTGATAGATATATCGTGTTCATGTTTTAGAGTAATTGTTATTGGCTGCAGCAGAAAAGGATCCTGCATTTGTTCAGGTTTTGAAGGACTATAGTTTTACTTCTACATCTTCAGGGTTTTCAGAATGCAGTTTTATTGTACAAAGTTTTATTTGCAAATTGTCATCTTTAAGTCTCTCCTCTGTGCTTTAAATCATGTTCTTTGGCTCCCGACTGCACACAAAGCCCATTACCTTTTCCCTAAATCGTGTAACCATGTCCTCCTCTACCTTGTCGTGTCATATACAAATTGTGTCGGAAACATGCTCGCTGGTCTTGCTCGCTGACACATCCAATTCCATCCAGTAGGACACACATTTGGGTTTGTATGTGCATGACATGAGAATCGCCTGATATCCCCAAATCGAAGTATGAATTTACTAACTCAACTAGATCACAACTATTTGATTAATTGTGCCAAAAGACCGAGCATTTTTCTACCTACACCTGCCGAATCAAGCTGTAACATTTTATTGCATGTAATAGCAACAGGTCAAGCATACACTAAAGCTAATCGCTTTTGAAGAGACCCACCACTGTCCATCTTATCAGATGACATCTTTGCGTGATCACCCAGCTATCGCTAATGCATCCATTGGCAACGCAAGAGTGCGTTTTGCTCTATGGTATACCCGAGACAATGATGTGGTGATTTTTAAGTTACATTTGATACCTTGCAGTGGGTGTAGCATGTTGACTCTACGGTATTAGGTTCTATTTCCAGTCCTCACAACCCACTGCCACATCTCAAATTGATATATTTCTGGTTTAAACTCAAGTTTACTCCTTATGCTTGGCATTTATGTCATGCCAGCTCATTGTGGGCATAACGTGGTCGGAAACACAACTTTCATTTCTTTCCAATTATGTGGCACAGTCAATTTCCTTGTGGTTTCACCCTCCTACTTAAAGTGTTCTGCGTTCCATATATATTGAACAGACCTTGCATATCGAAACAACTGATGTCTTTTCAGTTATTGGGGTACAGTTGGAAATTCTGATTTCGTTCAGGACTGAGACATTATGGAAGAGTGTCATATAAACAGAGCAACCGTGGGCGTGCAGAGATGGTACTTGTGAGTTTACTAGACATTACACAGGTACGGCATTGATATGTTTCAGTGCCTCTTTGTTTGTGACCAGAGAAATTGGTCTCAAGGCCTCTTTGGGTATTTTTGATATAATATATATATATATGACTTTTATTATAATATGCTATAATTCACAAGTGATCAAGAATTAGGAGAGTGGGGTGTAAGTCGTCTTTGAGGAATTAAGGTCAGATTACCGTAATATATCGACGATGTATGAGCTTCTAGCGACGCCTGCGTTATATAGATACGAAGTAGATTGGTCTTGAGACTTTTTCGAAGAATTTTGGTTGCCCACGGACTGAAAACCACTCCATGTAGTCTCCCATCGAGCTTTTCTCGTTGGTAAAACGGCTTTCTTAAGTCGCCTTAGAAATGTTGCTGATACGTATGACGGATTTTCAGGTGGCAAAGTAACCAATATTAACATTATGAACGTTTGTATTAATGTCAACCCTACAAACAGCCAAATACTCTAGGAGGTTAATGGTAAAACCCATAGAATAATTGGAGGAGTTGTCACGCTAGCGAGCCTGTTGGAGGCCCTGTAGAAAAAAAAAACATTTATATAGCACGTGCATTTCGGACACTCAAGACACGCCATAAGTCTAAAAGACAGGTATACCCGCTCATCTGGCTTGCTCGCGAGCGGGATACCACAGCAGGATTGCTTCTTAAGACGTGTCCAAATCAGTTGGCTGCGGCCTGAAATTATGCACGAGTCTATGGTAGTTACCGCCAGTCAGTCCCCGTAGAAGCGACCAAGATTTCAGTCTCAGCCAAGTGATTTTGACGCTACCTAATAGACCCCGTTTAGTTGGTACTCGGTAATAGTTCCTTTATCATGGTGAGGAACTATTCAAAAAAGTGAAGTGCAATCCCTCCATTCCTTGGATTTGTGTGATGACAGTAGACATTTAATCAATACCCGATATTCATTGAATGAAATCTGTATAGGGTTGATACCAAGGGCACTCCGAGTTCATTTACAGAAAACAGTGACGGTGCGTGAAACAAAGCACGAGTTTGGTACGTGACTTTTAACTTTGTCGAGAATCCTCCCTCAAGCTACGCAACAACACAGGGATATGTATTATCTGAAACAATTATAGTCTTGTATGTGCCAAATATTCCATCTACCGTTCCCCGTTCCAGTGAGCCAGTTCATTATTCCAGCCACACATGCTCAAATGAAGCGCGACCTAGGTCATTCGAGAGCAATGCGCGTGACGTAAGCCCTATCACCGCAGCCATACGCAGACTCGCAGGCGTGCTTTGTTATCGAGTGATTGTGCCTCAAGCAATTGTGCATGTGGGAGCTTTGGTAAAATACCATTTTATTTTCTCAGGATGACGCCAACATATCTTAGGGAAATCTCTTTGACAAGGCAGAATGGGTTTGCTTGAGGCATTGACTTCCAAGCGTGTCTTCGTTCACGTTCCGTTTCCTTTAATGAAAAGAGTGTCGTGTACTTACTAGCAACAAGATCTCCACTCAATTACGCCCATCAAGCCGATCAGATTGGTCTCTGATCTTTGGAAAATGCCCTTTGGCGGGAAGTACCCGGCTCGATAAGCAAAGGTGTTTTCAGTGTACTTGTTTTTACACGATCCGGTATGAAATTAAAAATATCATCCTCTTTTTTATCCAATTCGTGTCCAGGGGATTTTGATAATTCATTTCAATAGAATTTGAGTCTGTCTCAAAAAGACAGTTAATTAGAAATTCAGTGTATGGAGGTAAATCGTGTTACCTTTGACCATAGACCTGTATTGAATTTCGCGTTTTCCATAGGTTTGTGCACAAACATCAGAAAGTTTCACTTTGCATAGCGAGATAGCGCTCTAGTAATTTAGCTTTGGTCTCGAGGGTAAAAAAAATCTAAATAAACGAACATTCTCAACTTTTGAAAGACCATAGAATGAATAGAAAGCAGAATATAACGCAAGACCTCACACCTTTTGTGTGGAATGCGAATAATTGAATTCATGCTAATTTTCTCTCTTCTTTTTATGTGTCTTTCATTTAAATATTCACTCAAGTTACAAATTATGTTCTTAATCGAAATGACAAACATGCACCTCTTTTAAAGGGCGCATATAATTGACACCATTCCACCAATTAACAGAAAAACTGCAATTGTTTGAATCCAGAAAGTGGTTTTTAATTTAATTTCCCAACTGCCATCACCGAAGAGGTAACCAGGAATATTGAAAGAGCTAGAAAGTGCAGTTCACAATTGGTTTATTACGTAATACAGCAATAGGAAGGAACTGCTTAACGAAGAGCCCTGTAGACCCTTGTTAATAATTTTACGCTGATAAATGAGCTGTTTTTGTGTTTTTCTTTTATGAAGTGAAAAAGAGTTGGGAATTAGTGATTATATTCGAAAAACCAAATACATTCCACCATCATTTTAGTTTTAAATTTCAGACTTTGGAAATGTTCTTGCTCTTTTAGAATCTGTTCCGGCTGTTGTTGTTTTTTCTCAGAAGCCCACGTTACCCTCCAAAGGTAACAAGAAACTACTTTCCCATTTAACGACACTCACGAAAAGAAAGAATGTTTGTCTGGTTTGTTACTTTACTTTTCCTTTTTTTTTTCTTTTTCTTTGGCGAAGTTTGGCTTTCAGAATTAGTGGTTCCTCTGTCTTCTTTTGTAACCGGGGCCTTTGCGTTCATATGACTTCAAAACGTGACAACTTGTTCTTTGTTTTGAACTCACTGTTGCTCTTTTTTGGAAGTTGCTTACTTTAACGAGGATTACAAGATTATCAGTAAAAGGTTTTGTCAATTATATCGCTATGAGAACGTAATGCTATCCCCTGCTGTCTTAATAACATTACTTCCCACGAAAAAAGACATTAATGTTGCCGTGTCCACGTGAAGTGCCGAATTGCGTCATTGTAGGCTTCTCCGTGCTTCCGTTGATAAGGCAAAAAAATCTCAACGGGGAAGTCGCTCTCAGCGGCCCCACGAGATTTCTCCAACAGTACGCTAGTCTCGTCGGTGACAGGTACGCAGGTGGATTTTTAATACTCTCGTCCAAGTAAACCAAAAGAGGTAAAAGGTATGGACTTTGTCTTCGAAGCAGCTAAATTAAAATCGTGCGAGATGGAAACCATGCAATCATGTCATCTATTCAGTGTGTTCTTTCATTTACCTCAGTTGGCGCGTGCGATTACCGACTAAAATTAATATCAGCAAATGTCAGAACTTATTTTGAATCAATATTGATCAGTGGTCACAATACTGTCATGTCGGTAGCTTACGGATGCACGTTTTTGAATGCCGTTTGAGGCTTATTTTCGTGGAGAAAACAAGGCCAATGATTGGAGGATATACCCTTCAACAATGCGGTGTAAAGATGTTCAAACACATTTTCAGTACCCACTTTCCAAAAGTATTTAACACGTGTAGATAAATTACATTAAAATGTGCTTAGGAATGTGTTGAAATATGTTGAAATACTAAAAGCTTTTCCATGATATAGGTGTAGCTTATTGAAAACCGTTTAACATATAAACACATTTCAGAAGGCATTTTAATATAAATATCTGAACACGTCGTGGTTGAAACGTGGTTTAAAAAGTGAGCATAAAAAGTTTTTAAACTGTAAGCGTCTTTTTACAGGGTGTGCAAAACCAAAGAGCAAAATGAAGTGGACGAGTCGATAACCGAGGCGATAACTCGACAAATTGGTCTGAGTGCTCTGGTCGCCGTTTGGAGTATCCTTAACTGAATGTTGCAAACATGCTGACCGACACGTCGACTGACCGACAAGTCGAATCAATACTTCTGCTGGTGGCCGTTTTAAGAACCTGCGTCCATCAAGGAATTTGCAACGCGGCGTATGCGTGAGGCATTGTCCTCCATGTGCTTTCTCTTGCAACTACATACGACAGTCAAATGCAAACGGAATTTTTAATAGAGGAATAGATGTTATGTGGTCAATATTAAACGGGAGGGATAAACAGAATTCAGTTATTCTTGCCACCCACTGCTGTGTTCAGGCAGTGGGTGGTTAATGTCGTTTCCCTTGGCGGAATAAGGTTTACTTTCCTTCGCTGACATCACCCACAGCTAAATTTCACGTAGCCCTTTCAAACAGTTTGGAAGAAATGATTTGGCGAAAATTGATTTGAAATTGGAGGTCACTTCGTAGTGCAATTCGTGACTTAAATGCCACAAATTTCTTTGAAAGTGTAAACAACTTTCATTAGCGCAGGTGGGAGAACCGAGAATGTAATATTCCGCCTAATTACACCCTCATCGATGTGGCTTAAAATCTACACCAATCTGTAATTGGGTTTGAGCCTCATTAAACATGTTAATTGAACTAGGTAGATGCTCCTGCTTTTCCAGGGCATTAAAATACGTTAACTTTCCAATACGGACAAGAATTGCCACAAGTTATACATTATGTATGATCTCTATGAAACCTCTAGCTCTACTGTTTGTGTCCACGCTGCAGTACCGTACAGATTCACTAATTATTTAACTGATTTTAGAAATAGGGCCCTAGCCAGATCTGCTTGTTGTCGTTTCACATACCTTGCAAGTATGTCCAGTAATGATCGGATGTCCATAAAAGCTAGTGTGTGCATGCAGGTAGGCGAAGTTAAGCTAAGGGCCTTGGTGTACTGACCTACACAAACCTATAAGGCATGTACAACTCTTATATCAGCACCGCACCCACTATCAAATCTATAAGACAGGGAAGTTCAGCCCAAGTCATAAACTGTTTTTTCTGTTGTTTTTCTGTTGCAGTTTGGAATCGTTTAAATTTACCAAACTAGCAGCCAACAGAGGAGAGAAATTGGAACCATCAAAAAAAGAGCTTTTTTAAGTCATACGTTTACCAGCCTTTGCAAAATCCTAAATGTTAGGCAGAAGTTCGAACCAAAATGCTCACGGGCACAACCAAAGAGTTTGAAACGAAAACCACCGACAAACCTCCAGTGATAATTGCAAATAGAGTTCACTCTGTAATTACATCGGAATGTCTACGAAGGCACGCCTGGTGATAAAAGGTTAAGATGAAATTAAGTCAGGGGGGATAATTGACGAGCATTGCCAGGCCGCTGGAGTGTCGCTATGGCGTGGGGACAAATGGTTTAGCGTCTGCATGTGCTGGTAATGAGGGCAGAAAAATTGCGTTCATTCCAACGATGAAAGTACGTACTTCTGCTTTCCCAAGGAAGCAGACATCATTGATTCTGTGAGGAAATCAAATTGAGAAATGCGGTTTATGAGAAAAAATGGCCAGTCTCCAAACACTGGCCCGACAGAAAAGGTAACAAGGCGAATGTTCTCTCCCGGTAGGTTCAGCACCTTGGCATGAAAATTGCAATTATTGAACGAGGATTCACGAAAAAAGAAAATGAAGGTTAAAGAAACGAGGAATCGATGAGACATTTCCGAGCGATCGTTAACCTCTTACCCTCGATTAAACACAAAATGGTCGACTGAAATCAAAAGTCATTTATTACTCTGTCGAATGACCCGGACGCCCCATTATTACTTCTATACAGACTGGAAAACATTGCGGTAGAATGGCGGGCAGTGCCTGGTAGATTCGAGGGTTCTTCGAAGCAAAGATTGATCATTTTTGATCGTTAGGTTTTGGAGTGCTTCTCCAATGATGAAAGCGGCCATCTATGTGGACCACGTTTTGCAGGCTTTTTTTAACACGTGACAGGCAGAATTACCATTATTATGCATTACTGTTTCTTTTGAGTTTTGTCTGCGCTTCTGTTTACGCTACAGGTCAGTTCATTTAAACGAAAGGGTTCTCTGACTGTCAAGTGAACTCCGTTGCTTTTCATGTTTGAGTTTCCAAAGCAAATCAACAATTTGTATTTGTCGACAACCGCACACTACCAATAAGTTAAAACACGTGAACAATTTTCATTCGAAATCCAGACCATTAGGGAAACTTCATGTTCTCCTACATTCTTGGAAGTAATTCTCGATTGATATAGTGTTATTTGTTGTTATTGAAGTTTAGTATCTTTGAGGTGTTGAGCAAGTTGTGAATCGGCTGTCGCAAAGTTCATTACCAAGAAAGAAATATGTCACGTTGAATTCAAGATATAAAGTGAGGAACCCTAGGTTTAGTTTGCACCACTCAGAAGGTTGACAAAATTCTTCAAACCATATGTCACTTACTGGAAGTAGGCCACCAACGGAAGAGATGGTCCGTGAAATCTGTTAGCTAAATTCATGCTGTGGTGGGTTTTAATTTGTTAGTGGTCAGTTCTGTTGAAAACGGGGCTGATTGAAACCACCCATCCTATCCATCAAGATTGGAAGGAAAACTAGTTTATATAGCCTTCAAAATAGGGAGCATCCAAAACAAAACAGAACAGCCTTAGTTATTTGATTAGACAGGGTCAAATTTGTGCGATGGTTGAGAAAATGAGAGCGACATTACCATGACAATTCCTTTTGAAGGAACAGCATTCTTCCATGTCTTTGCATTTTGCCCTCTAGACAGATGTCATAACTCTTTTGCTAATAATAACACGCCTTGACTGGGAAGTTGATAACCAACAATCGCTGCGGGGAGGGCCACGATACCTCTCGGTTCTGTTCGCTGTTCTCCTTTTAATTAATTCCCATGGCAATGCGCAAGCACTGGAAAGTGCAGGAAGACCTTCCAGGAAGGGATAGTATAAGAGATCATACCTCACGGATGGCAAGCACATATCGCTACTGTGTCCAGGGTAAATTATGTAGGCCTTGAGCAAGGAAAGTGAACGGATAAAATAGCCTGGCCATCTTGAACGACGACACAAATGCGTCATGATCTCTTTGCGTGATTTTTTTTCTCAACCAACCAGAAAAGAGTCGCCTTGGAAAATGCAACTTCAACCTGCAACACGTTTGCTAGAGTGTCGAGTGCCATCAAAAACGAAGCGTGCAAACAGTGCATAGAGCGTTTCTGGCCTTTGCATGCCCTTACAAAATGTGTACAGAATGTTTTGTTCTACGGACTGGTTTTTATCTGTTTTCCAGCCGTAACTCATTGGACTTTATTTAAAACTTTCACTGCCCTCGAGACCGCAGACATTTTGTTTTTAAAAAAAGGGATAGGCCTAACAAGTTTCATTTCCAATTCTGTAACAACCGGCGATGAAATATTTGAAGGAATATTTTTGATACAAATTCTAAGCGTACTGTTTGTGGTTGGTATGCTCGAGTTTTTCTTACATGCTGCGGTGATAAATTTAATGTTTAATTTAATAAGGACCCTATAAGAAACTCGTATTTGAAGGAAGTGGAGCATTCTATTGTAACGAGAATTACTCGCCAAAGTCAGATCAAAGGTCCCTCGCTTCTCAAGATTGTTGTCTTGAAAGGGTAGGTAATACCCTTTGTTGTAATTATAAGGCAGTTTACGAGACAGCAGGAGTAACTTGTGTCAGAAGTAAGAATTATTCAAACTAGACAGACGTCGATTTCTTGTCGCATTACACACATATCAATGACGTTGCATTGCTGACGGTGTGACCTAGGGAGGGAATTCCATCCCTCAAATTTACAATGATTGCAGGTTCAAACTGCGCAAATAATGGCCAGACCAGAATGAATCTAAGGCTGCATCCGAATCTTTTGTCTAGAGCTAGGTCTAGGTCTTCGCTCCATTGGAAATGCGTGGAGACGAGTAGACAATAGACCTAGCCGTAGCCCTGGGAGCCCGTTTCGGGCCCGGCCTAAGGATGCATCTGAGTCTCTTGTCTAGAGCTAGGTCTAGGTCTTCGCTCCATTTGAAATGCGTGGAGACGAGTAGACAATAGACCTAGCCGTAGCCCTGGGAGCCCGTTTCGGGCCCGGCCTAATTTAACAATACGGGCGTTTCAGAATAGGGCACCTCCAAAAGTTTCAACGCGTTAACCAATCACAATGCGCGAATTCTGTCGACCCAATGCGCGATTGAGAAAGGTCGACAGATTTTGCGCATTATGGCCAATGCGTTGCAAACTGTAGAAGGCGGGCTATTGTGAATCGCCCATATTGGTAACTTCTTCTGCGTGTGTTGCTTTATTGTGGGAGCGTAGTGTTCAAAGCCTTTTTTACTAAAAAATAGATTCCACACATGTGACGGGTTTAAGCAGATTTGTTTCTGGGTTTTGACGGCCGTGGATGGTCATCAGTAGGCGCTGTTGGTGCTTCTTTTATCAGATTACGTCGTAGGCATGTTTTCGAATTACCCACTTTATGATTAATGTGCAGAGAGCGTAGATTCGCACATTTGATAAATGGAATTCTCCGAGGCGGCCTGAGCGCGCATATTTTTTTTACCTTCTGCTTCGCTGTCTGCTGATCTTGGCCGGGGCACGTACCAATTGCCTGGGGCTACAATACAAGGCACGCCGTAAGACAATATTTATTGCCGATGAGAAGGCGCAAAAGATCAGGCAATCAGTCATCCGGCTGCACCAAACTTCCCTCATTCTCGGCACGCCCTGGCGCTACCATAAATATTCCAATACGCTTTGGATTACAACATTACTCAGGGTCTAAAAAGGTGGCTTGGGATCAGTCCACATTGGCTGTTTTTCCCTAACGAGTGACTTTCACGTGATGGTGTATTTGATGCACGATATTTTTGGAACGTAGATGGCTTCAAGCGAAGTACACGTTCGAGATATACGAAGTCTTTTCTCAATCATGAAACGTAATTAAAACGAGCTGTAAAGGTGTCATTTCCGATGACGCGTGAACCATTGCACGTGTGGTGTGTGATACTGAGTGATAACTCTCCTGTCTTCTTCTTTTTCTCTACATTTTCTTGGCTTGGTTGTTGTTGGCTTGTTTTTCAAGCTAATTCATGCGGTCGAGATAATCCTTCATAGTTCCGATACTAACGGGGTGTGCGAATCGATTTTTCAACCGGCACGACGCGTTAGAGATTAGAAGGACGATTTATATACCATAATGGCTTGATATTCCACAGCGGAGAGTGCAATATATTTTACACCCTTGTGTACTGGGATTTTACCCCTCAATAGGTCCATCCCAGGTGATGTACGGAATTTGTAAGACGGAAATCGAACGTGTCAACCCTCGGAAAACGTTAATCTCCACTGTATTTGTAGCTCGAATGGGGGGAGACGAATTGAGACAAATTTACGGTCTTGAAGAATATCGGGCTTTTATGGAAGGAACCGAGTAAACTGACATCTCCTCGAATCAGGTGATCTCATTCTGAAGAACTGTCCTAGGCGTTTTTTCACTGTGAAACCGTTTGTCACAGCCACAAATAGTCACGTGGGAAATCCGTTTAGTACGCGCGTTCGTCGTTGGTGAAGCCGATTGGTATGGGGATAACAAATGGGTGTTTTGGTGTAATTGTTTTCCCATGGCCGATGGAAGCATAAGCCGTCTGTATTGAAAAGAGAAAAAAAATGCCAGTTTTCACCATATTATAATTGTCCTTTTTCTCCAGGTTAACAACTGTTGGGACACTTGCGCATATAGGAACGGCGTGGACTAAACCAAGGCATTTCTAAATATAGCATCCAACTCAAAGGTATGGAATCCTTTGACTTTGAAACCAAGCAAAATTAAATGTCAGTTATTGTATGGATATGTTTTACGTAAATGTTGAGATGGGTCGAGAAAAAATGGTCATTAAATGTCAGATTTTCTGTATGTGCGTTTTCGTCGCCTGGGGAGAAATTGCTTGTGGGAGAAAGTCCTCCCACGGAACTCAGAGAAAGAGAAATTTAACACTGGCAGCCTGTTATGCCCATAGGACAAAAACCTGACTTGATTGAAGGCATTTTTGTGTCATAGAAAACTTCTGTGTATGAAAAATTTCTAGCTAAACAAATCGGCATGATTGTATAAGAAGCATTCCAGAAATTTCTCCTTTCATGCACCGAAAGAGCGGCAATATTATATCTGGTGCTTGTTTTTACCCGATTGTCAAGAATACTGGGTCCGTTTTCCGATCAACCCATTCAGATAGAAATGTGCGTGTGGTGGTTCGTTCAAATTTGTCCTCCTGACGTGGCTTCCCCCCCCCCCTTTTTACTCTGAGAAAGAAATAAAGGCAGACATTGACATTGGGGTTTTGCCAATTTTCTTTTTATTACAAGAGATAGTATCGCGTGCACAACTGTTGGCGTCAAATTGCATGGCACGGAGCTATTGTCTTAATAACACAATAACAGTGGCCTTGGCAGCGCATCCTTATAACAGCTATCGGTATCTTTCTTATTTGCTCTAGTGGTGACAGTGGTGTTTTCAAGCAGGCGTGTTCCTTGCGTGAAAACCATGGAATTGCAAAGTTCTGGAAACTTTTATTGGTATCTAAGCACCTTTTTTTCTTTGAGTCCTCAAGAAGTTGTCCGTATGCGTGCGTATTTGATTCCCTCTACCAAATTTTAACAAAAATTCATTCATTTGAGAATATGGGCCGGATTTAATCAGAAACCCCTTAAGAGGGGACGTCCCGTTTTCATTTTAAAACTCAAAAATCGCATGGGTGGAATACTCTGTCCGTCCATTTTCAAGAGAAAAAAATGAGTGCCGCCATAAATTCTAGCGTATCCCAAATCAGGGTTGGATATTATGGCCGGAGAAAGGTTTCCAAATAACCTGTATATCTTACGATGAGTATCTTGGTAGCAGTGACACTTCTGTCGGCAGTGAATCGTGTCGATATTTCGATGCACGAACCATTTCACCAAGCATGTCGGGCTGGCTCTTCAAATGTAAAACGACACCCAACTGCTGTTTACTGTCTTACAATACAAACGGAAGTATCATTTTAACGAATAATGATGATGTCACTGGAACACCATCTTGTGTTCTTTTTATTCCCTTTAAGCCTTTACATTTTTTGGCTATGAATGCGAAAACACAGCAGCACAAGTCAAAACAGGTTTTCTTGAACTAATGCAGTCCGGAACCGGTAATTAATCTCTAGATTTATGTCTGTTGTGTGCACGTATCGTGGTTCTAATAAATGTCTCTGCCATAAACGTTGTTCATAATTAAAAAGTCGAAATCAACGTGAGAAGAAAATTGAGATTATTCCATACTGTGATAAGCGCTTTTTTTTAAAGCGCTTATCTTAACAAAACTGAAACGGAATTTAATGTTCGCGCTTTGAGGTCACCTATCACCAATATGAATTTTCTTGAACATGGAAATGCACGTACCTGTAAGTTTATTTGCGTTATACATGTACATATCGATGGTTTCACTTTATGATATAGCCCCTTGGCAGGCCTCTGTATTTCACACCTGCATGTTTGATGGGGAGACAGTGTGAAGTAATAACTGTCCCAACGGGTTTCATAGAAGTTAAGGAGATTGAACAGTCAAGATGAGAGGTTTTCATCAGGCAATATAGAGCCTTAAAGCTGACCCCTGATAGTGCGCTTACGGAACCCTTGGATAGGAAAAATAACGTGCCGACATTTTAGAATTTGTAACATTTCTTTCGTTTAGGTATTTCTTAAAAACTCTATCCTTAAAAAGACCTTTTGTAAAATAATTGCTAGCATATCAAGTTATGGAAACTGAAAATGCCTAACCTAAAAGAGAAATATCCTGCCAAAATATACCTATTACTTCCGAAAGTAAAAAATACATAAAGAACAGTGCAATTCGGTGGTGTCACACGCAGATGAACATTTACGGAATTATAGTTTATGATAGTTTTTAAGTTGAAGCCAAAATATAAACAGATCAAAATATCTTTAAGGGTTTTAAAACTTATAAGGAAATACACTTAAGGCAATAATGTGCTTTCAAGAAAGATTCCAATGTGTAATCTAAATTTATTCGGCAGTTTTGTTTCATTTAAGTACCCCTCTTTTATGCAATAGCAAATGCCTGCTAAATACCGGGGAAATACAGCAAGCTTCCGGAACCCTTGCGCAGTAACTATCACATCCGATAATTTTTGGAAGTATGACTTCTAACTTAAACCAACCTAAGAAACACTCATGCTGGAATTTTATCTTTGTCCTCCTCAAGCAATATTTAAGGAAGGTCATCTGCATGGAGATGGGTAAAAATCGACTTTCATTAACGACCTTTCGCTTCTGGCAGTCTTGTTCCAAGGTCTCCTTAGTTGTGCACGTTTGTTTTCATTACCCGTGCTTATTTGGAAACGAGATTGTACAACGTTGCAAAGATTACCTACCTGGCGTCGATGGGTTCAAGATTCCGTGAGTTGACGCGACGCAGTTCTCGTCAGCAAAGGTTAAAAGAAGTCAATTAGAATTGTTTATTTTGTAAACAAACAAATTTGCCTCTTCCTGAAAACGCTGAAATTTATGCACTTTCGTCTATTCGTGAAAATGCGTGTTATTTTGCTACAGCGCTTGCCAGGTGCAAAATTGTTATATGCGCATACATTCCGGCGTCAAATTTGCATCTTCGTAAAAACAGTGAAACAATTTGGCAATGGAATTTGCCTTTTATTGCTTCGCTATATCTATGGAAGACAAATTCGCCTCTTCGTGAAAACGCATAATGCAGTTTAGTTGAATTTTGCCCCAAACAGACCGATTACACCAACTTGTATGCATCGCGTAGCCTATTTAATTTTGCCGAAAAACAACAGAAAATTGAAAAAAAAATACAATTTGGGGGCCAAAGTGTCTTTACGTGAAAATAGTGAAGAAGACGAACGAAACTCCTGACGTCCTTTGTCATTCTATACTGGGCAGTAAGTTTTAATCAACTTGGACAAAGGGATTCATGAATTGAGAACAGCTTTCAAAATTACCGTACACTTCTGATTTTAAAACCGTTTTGGTAAACTCTGAAAAGGAATAAAACAGAGCATGTACCATCCTCAGGAAGAGAAATTGATTACTTGTTCCAATTATGAGCCCCTCATGTGCCCTCCAACATTTGCAGTTAAACACATCTAGACCAAGTCCTCCTTTACCGCTTTGAATGATTTTGGCAACCTCTCGCAAGTCACATTTTCACGTGAAGCCCCTAAGGCCATCGCTAAATCCTTCCTTAAAGCTTTAAATTAGGGTTTTCACAATGTCCTATCTGGGAAAACTTAGAAGCATATACAGCAAAGTACCCTAGAATTGGACTGGTCGAATAGTTCTCTAGATTTTTTCTCTGTCAAGTACTTCAGAGTTAAAGATTAACGGCTGATGAAAAGGTTTAGCCAAAGCGGTAGAGGACATAGAAAGGCGCAAAATGCTTGATTGGAAGACTCTTCGGAGGGAAAAGTTTTAGAGGAACAAAAACACAATTTTGGATGTAGACACTTTGAATGATTCTGCGGAAGGAATGGCCAGCAGTACACATGTACGTCATCAAAAATTATTTATGTTGCTGTAAATGGCTTAAAATATTCATATCAAAAGAACTTCCAAAATGTGCTTTGGTAGCAAATTGCTTGAGTAAATAAAACTAAAGAGATGATAAGGGGGGGACTGAATCTGCAAGTTAGCCACAGTAAGGCTACAACAAAGGCACACAGTACAGGAAGGATACGATAATAGAATCACACGGGTGCGATTGCGTAGGATACGCAGAACAGCGTACGTGCAACCGCTTGACAAGTTTCAAACGTTTACGGCTGTTTTATGATCAAGACGATTCCGTTCGGCCACAGTTCTTCATGTGCCCGTGCTGTGGAACCACCTACAATGGCTCTGCTGACTTCGGTCATAATCACACTCGGCCTGTTTCTTCTTGTTGTTGTTGCCACCGAGGCGTAGGTCGTCTCTCCAAGAATGTTATGGGCCACACCATCTCGAGGAAGGCTACGAGGGACCAATCGATTTGCCGCGCAGCGCCTGTAACTGATTAAAGATGACTTGCCCAGTCTTCCGTCTGAAATGAGTTGAAGAGACGATTAAGTTGATCGATTTTTGGAGGGCAAAAATCCCTGATTTTGACCACTTCCCGCCTTATACCCATCATGACATGGGACAGAGGGGTACCCCCCATGTCCAAGCCCTATACACTCTAGACTTTTGTTACCTAATACCCCCCCTAGATACCTGTAAAGAATTCCTGAGATTCTGATCAAACATTGACCAACACGAAGGTGGGGGTGCTCTCCGTCCCATATCTATTGTTCCTCTTTTGTTCATACTCTTTTTCGGGAGACCTCCCATATGTTTTGTACACGTTTTCCAACCGCGGACTCTTCGGCAACCGTGGACCCTATTGTTATAGGTCCACGATTTGAATGTGTATACCAACTCACGCACCCACACACACTTTGCGTTGGTCATTCTTTCACTGGAATCTGAGGAATTCTTTTCAGACATCTAGGGGGATGTGTTAGGTAACAATAGTCTAGAGTGTGTATAATACATAGCAATTGGACATGATGGGGGTACCCTAGTACTATTGTCTCATTTCTTGCTGGATACAGAATCGTACGTAATAACAAGCCGCAGCTAAGAACATCAAAAACACACAGCCTAAGATCAATCCTTGTCTGCAAGAAAAGACTCCATTTTTTGTCTGAGTCAAATGCAGTTCTAGAATGAAGATCTTGGATAAAGGTTAAATGTTTTCATACGGATACAATTTAAAGTATCAAGAATATCCTTGGTCTGGTGTCGTGCTATAAACCAGGACCACTGGTCCTGTTTTATTAAGTAGGCTACTATGTGAACCATTGTGTCAGGGTAACTAAGCGAACTCTACCTTGTGCAAGCGTACGGCTCCTGCGGCGGAATGTATCCACCATAAGGAAAGCTCCTTAAGACCACCTGTCATACGTGACACCAAGGTGACTGTAAAGAGGTCCCGTCCCCGTCATCTGGCAGGGTCGCATGCACAGCCAATATTTGTCCAGGCTATCCCGTCCCAGCTAAGAAGTGGCAACCACTCTTGGAGACATCTGCAGCGCGGCGTGCATCAACCCAAATTACAGACACATTAAATCCAGTGAGTGGGCCGTAATAGACTTAAGAAAGGCTGCGTCAATATTTAAACACGGCGTTTTACCAAATAATGTCGACCTGAGCCTGTCGCCTAATTCACTGTTGAACTACGTGCTTAATGGCCAAAGTGGGCGGCAATAGCTTCTGATGAAACAAATTAAATGTCCAAACCACTGCGCACCTTTACAAGAGATCCTAGCGAGTCACGTAAAAAGAAATAAAACGAGTTAGTAAAGTGTCCAAATACATATGCATGTAAACAACAAACAGACGTACTCTTGAAGAGGTGAATTAAAAAGTAGTTCTTTTTTTTAAAGAATTTGCTGCAGTGGTATAGGCCTAATTACTGGTTTGTATTTGGAAGAAATAAGGTGTCATGAAGACAAATTCCATTACAAATACTGTAGGGAATACCATGACACTGAGGTTTGAAGCTTGAGTGCAAACAGACGTACACACTAATATCTGTTATGAGGGAGCAATACTAGGCAGGCTGCGGGCAATTGCGCAGAAAGTGGGCGTAAGCACGCCCACACTAGAAGCCTCGCATAGCCAGAATAATTTGTTGTACTGGCTTCCGACATCTGTCCTTCTCAACAACCGCCTTGATTAATCCATAATCATTTTGTTTACGCCGGTGATAAATTGCCCTTTTGCCGAGTTCTACCGTATTAATAATGCACACATGTAGTGGTAATTGGATGCAGCTTCGGAATCCAAAAGAGGACATGGAATGCCGGCCATATGTGAGCTCAATATGGACAGTGAACAATATTCTATAATTAATGAGAGACGGTATGCTTTACACTGTGCTTTGTGCTAGAGTTAGCTGCCGACTTATTGTATGACAAAAATAAGAACAGTTGTTTTTATTTTTTAGATTTAGGGTACCGTCGTCCACGGATGGACAAAAATATGCGTAAGGGCTTGTGGTCACTTTGACAACAATTTAGCGCAAATCGGACATAGGCCTACTGTTCTTGGCCAAAAACGCATTTAGCCGTGAAGTCTGCCGAAAATGTATCGCTTTTTCATTGACTTTTTCAATGCACACGAGCTGACACGCGTGTGGCCATGAACTTCAAATGACCGTCACGTTAATACCATATGTTGGATAAGGATAAAACGTCACAGCTGTCCTGGGAAAGTTTCGGAATGATCAAGTACGGGATAGCTGATTTCGCGAGGGAACGTGATCCAACCAAGCTATGCGGTTGAGAGTTGTCCAAAAAAGCCCACTGTGGGACTAAAGCAGTTACTAGCAGAAATTCCCGACTGTAATTTTTTTTGAAGTGGCTTCAAATTGATGCTACTTGATGACGTGACAGAGATTCTATCACTGTTTTTTCCTACATCTGTCTAATGTCTCTCCTTCAAATCTGACATTTGGGTCTATTTGCTTTATAATGACGTGACGGTGTTTGCGCCAGGATGAATCCCAATGATTTGACATTGCAGCTGTGTCACATTGATTGACGTTTCACCATTGCAGCCAGGTAACATGGTATATCAGTTTGTCACTTCTATTTCACCATGCCTATCTTGACAACATTATCGTCCGGGCTGTTCTGTCTGATCTCGGTGTAATTATGTCCGGGTGATTGACGATATCTGGTTCAGCTACACGGTTGGCAGGTTTGGTCGGGAAGAGGGTTATATTGAGAGATATCTCAAGCTCACGGGGGAGGGGTCCAATGAATCTTCCTAGCGGGAAAGGTTGACAATCTTCGTTTGACATCTTCGTGGGCAATATTTGAGGTGCTGCAAGAATGTACAGGGAGAGAGTTGCGGCATGAGTGTCTCCGTTGTTGGAACCAAAAATGGTGAATTACGCGTCAGTAAAAACGGATAGTTAGCACGCAATTTCTGCATGCAAAAAGTCTGACGTTGGAGCTATATTCTCTCTATATGCAGCTGTGGTACATCCACCGGTTCAAGATTTTTTTATAAAATCAAATGAAAGCTGGGGAAAGCATTTTCAACATTATTTCATGTATGATTAGCACGCATGCACTAGTGAACCTGGCAGGCCTACTGAGAGGTTGTCTCAAAAGAGAAATACATTTTGTTAGTGAGTATGGCGTGCCAAGTTAACATTTAATCCGCGTATGCAGATATCTCTATACCCGGACGTGCCAAGTTAACATCTATTCCCGGAATATTCAGGTAATAAATGTTAACTTGGCACGTCATATGTAAGATTTAGAAAACTACCAAAAAGGGGGAGGTTTCACCTTTTAACATGAAGATATTTTGAATATAGAACTTTGGAGGTTCAGCTCCTCAAGTTTTGTTGCAAGCGTTTCTGTCAATCTTCTACCTCCTTCGATCGAACCAAATGTCATGGGAATTCCCAAAATGCTTCTAAAATGTCAGATCCCATAATGTATTCCTTCATGCGTACGTACTACCTTAATATAAGAGTGTTTAATTACTTAATAACTCTGCCAACGGAGGTGTCTTTGCATGACTGTGCAGCCAACATTATGGATAGACATCACTGCTCGTAATTGCAAACTTGCATCCATATTTGTACTATTGGAACTTCAGCAAAGAGAGAACCCTGAACATCACCGACATGTTGTGATCCCATAAGAAATTATTTCCCGTGAAGCGTAGTTTTAGACATTTTAAGAGCAGAACGCGCATTACGCAGGGAGGAACAAATCACGACAAACAAATCGTTTATTTCCCTTCCTCCGTGTACAAACCTATGCATATTCAACTTGCGTCAGTCACCGTGTCGACCTTTGCAGGTAAATTTAATTTTACCTTTCGCCGATGGTGTTGCCTTTAAGTCTCAAGCATATTAAATTTCACTTCCATTTTCATCGAAGCCCTCTTAAGGTCAATTAAGTGTTCTTGCATGTATCGGCTCGTCTGCTTCACGCGCTATGAAAGGGTACGTTTTGACACCGTTTCGTGTCGAAAGCATTAACACACTTAAGTATTCAATTTCAAGCGGACATCAACGCTCCAACTGTGAGCCGACAGGGGCGGTGTATCCCCAAAGGGGATCGGCCCCAGCACCGCGTGTCTTATTCCCACGACATTGTCGCTCTCTGCACGCTGCGCTTCCTGTGACGGGTTGACATCATCTAAGTCAATTGTGTCCACGAGACCAACGTAGTCAGGTACTTACAGGAGTCTTGTGGCCTGCCGAAATATCCGAGACGAGTTCTGTACCGACCAATACTTTTATTTTTACAAAGTGGGAACAGTCTTCTGATTGTTTTAGCTGTACAAAAATTCCTCTCTGAGTTACAATAAGGCAATATTTGCCAACTTACGTGTTGTTTGTTCTTGATTCAAGTTCACATCTACCAAATGGGTGTTTGTTTTAATAAATCCCATTCAAAAAAAAAGACTCCAGGTCTTGGAGCGTGATCACTTTTCGAAATCTCCAAGCATAAGAATCAAATTAAGATCTCGGATGACAAAAAACCCAATTCCTAAGGATATCTAGAGTAGCTTCAATCGTCCGTTTTCGTGTTATCACATGTCCTTTTTCGAAATGTTATAAAAAAAGGGCTCATTGGTGTAGACATTTTCTGTCGATATAATTGCCAGGTGCTTTTTGTCATGTAATAAGGCACACCTGACGAGCGTCATCAGATTGAAGCGAGACAGACATTTCCATACCGACAGAAATTAATCAAAGCATCTCCGTCAGACATTTTTTACAGCTGTGACGAAGCAAATATTGAAGGACTAGATGCGTAGTGTATGGTTACTAAAAAGAGTTGAATTATTCATACAAAGAGCAAGCCACAAAAAGCTCCCAGGGGAATTCTCCGCGTTTTTTATTTATTCAATTTTCTCATCTTCAGGTAAAGAAAGGGATGCTAGTCCAAGAGTACAAGTGAAGTAATGATGATGTGTTAACACACATATCTATGCTTTGGTGTCTCGTTTTCTTGAGTGTTGTTCTTCGTCTAGGCGTATTGGACATTAGCACAAAGAACTTTGGAGGATCTGAGAATCTGTTGATAAGTCTGTATGCAAAAGGAAGATGATTATTCAGTCGGGAAGGCCATTCGGTTTCATCTACATGTACCGATAACATAACACAATAGCACAGTTTTTTGCGAGCGAAGGCCAACAATGAAATTAACCCCTTTTTGGAGCAAGTTACGCATTACAGCTGTGAATCAGTTTCTTTAAACAGTGTCGGTGTATTTCAGTCAGTTGCAAAAACCTTCCTTTTCAGTTGGTGAGTGGAGTCTGGTTTGGATCTACATAATTTATACCGAAAGTGCATGGCAATTTCAAAAACATACTACACAACAAATTATGTAGGAAAGCCAACCTTGACCGCAAATGAAGTAAACCTAACGGGCTTGGCTGAGGTTACGTCATTTTCAGTGTACTTTGCCACATAAACTTGGCCTTCTAATGTTTGGGGTTGACCCAACATGTTCGCAAGGAGGAAATGAAGTTGAAACTAGCTAAACCACATTTGGATGTAAATGGATTTTTACGGCCACAACATGTAAACAGTTTATACATCAGAAGGCACGTAAACATTTCATAATTATCTAGGAAAACTTGCGCCAACACTGGTAGATTCTAGTACGCCAAGTGCAACGGTTTTGATTCTCGCATCTCCTTTATGACTTGCGTCCCTTTGGGAGGCTCAGTTTACATGCACTATATACTCAGCGCTTTTTACGACCCGCAACCATTTTCTTGAGCCCACCTTGCATATACTTCACGCTCAATTTTTGCATCAAACCTTTTGACTTGCAACCTTTTCTCACTTTGGCGTACCTTGGAAATACTGTACTAAATTCTCCCATGACTTTGTAACCTGCATGTGCCTGTCAGGCATACACTTTTACTGTATACTTCGTGCATCTTTTTGGTGGGCTCTTGTATTGGTACAGTACTTCTTGGTAATGCATACTGGTTAGTTTACTGAATTAAAACGTCATCAACGTCACATCAACGTCACAGCAGTATTGTTATTCGATCATACAGTTGGATAAATACATGAATCAGCATCATGAATTTATTAACTCAGCCATATTCTTTTAAAAAACACAAAAGTAGACAGTTGAAATGACGATAATGAAATGTTTGCAATACGGTAGCATAGCTACCAACAAGCAAACATTCCCCCATCAACATGGCTCTTTTCAACCGATTGAGGGGTTCTTCTGCTCAACGCGGGTAGGCAGGGATGCGTTTACAGGTAAACGTTGTGTTGAAAAGTTCATTATGCAACATAAGACCACCTTAAAGATGCACTTTTTACAGGGCAATATTTGTAAGGAACTTCACCAGAGATTTAGTTCACACATAGTAGGTTCCTGCTTCAAACTCTGTGGCGTCATCCATTTAGTGTCGTCCAGTCACTGAAAACAAATACGCAGCTCTGGTTTATTAACCCCGAGCTCCTGGCCCATTTAGTGGCTTCCACTGGTCTATCATAGGTCCAAGTATACTTAAAATGACTCGGGGGAGGGGGCAGGGCCCGCAGGGGACAACATACCCCACCCCGGATTTTGTTTTACTCAAGAATACTTCACAGGTAAGAAAGTAATTGATATAGCACCAAACCCTAAGAAAACAATACCATGAAATAACAGCAAGGATGTCGGGACCGAGAATAAGGCTTTTGCTATTTTGTTGTTATTCGATCATACAGTTGAATGAGCCTGAAGCCGCATTCGCCTTTGAATTTGCCTCCCTATCCCGACTGGCCACGTTTCCGTATGAGCACCCTGGTTAGCTTATGAACCTTGCAGAAAGTTCACTCCTGGTTAATTGGCAACAGTCTTCGCCTCAAACTGAAATGAAAGCATTTTCCTACACTATTTGGTGGAACAATTTGTCACTCGGGGTTGTTATGTTGACGCAATACACGTATTGATTAAATCAGTTTTTTCTACAGCTAGCCATTGTTTTGCCAACTATGGTTGGGAAAAAGTCTTTAATGGGATGTAACAAACTGCGACAGGGCACAGACACACTTTGCTCTGGGTTTGCTTCAAAATAGATTCATGAAAAAGAACATTCATTAAACAGCCACTGTGTAACGTATGACTTCCTGTTTGTTACAAGGCCCACGTTCACGTCTGACAGCGGCGTCTATGCATGTGAGAGCCTAACAAAACTCACCAGTGATGAGAAATCATGGGAAAGTCACGCTGCATGCCGAGTGTCATTCTGCGACCACAGGATCCCTGCCAACACATTGTCAGGCCTGCTACATGTATGCACCTTTTACTGTAAAATCAGGCAATGAGTACGCATGACTGGAGACTGTAGTGCCGTTGCGTATATGTTGGCATGAGATTACGCTAGAAGCTCCGAAACATTCATTGTGGCATCTATGCTCCTACTAACATCGTAATCTAACCAATCAGCTGTGTGGATAGCAACCCTCTGATGACCATACTCTGGCCACTTCTTTCAACCGATTGAACCATTGCCGTTTTGAAAGTTACTGTATCTGGCTATCACTTTTTATCAGTCAGAAACCACAAGCACCACGTTGAAAGAAAACGCTACAGACTAGACCTGGGGCCACTTTTCTCGACGTTGTGCTGGTATACAGCAATAAGTTGAAGTATGGTTCAGATTATCTCAATTTGAGCATCTTAGCAAAGTCTAGATCTACAAAGAAATCCACCCCGGATAAATTATTGAAATAGTTTTTAGACATTGGTGTGACGACCACACGTTTACGTGAGTTTGAACTAAAAGGCAAATAAGATGTGTTGGATAAGTTGTCTGTATAATATCATATACACGTCAAAAAGCTAAATTTAGTGATGTTAGGCAGTATTCAGCGGGTATTCGTGTTAACCAATCAAGTCTAGCCTCTACCAACTTTATTATCTTCGGTATCGGCAAATGGCTATTTGTAATTCAGGATTGGCATTTATTTTCCAGAAAGCTTGTTATTTACGCCACTGGTTGACAGCTCTCATGGGTAACTTTGTTTCCTCATTTGTTGCTTGGACACTAATGGATTACTTTCACAAGTCTTGAAAAGAATGCTCTGAGTGAATCTCACCAGGCTTGCACTTGTAATCTCATGGGACTCGGGCAAAGAGAGGAAAAGAAGGAACAGTGCGTCATCATTTATTTCTTGTACTCGTAGATGTAACTGCTTCTTTCTTTGTCGGGATGCAGATAACTTGAGCTGACCTTTTGCCCAAGGTTGGAGCTCTTGCTCTGCCTAGGTATGGTAAACATCAAGCACGTTGGTTTGAGATGTTGTTCACATATTCAAAGTGCATTAGTCACGCCATCTGAAATCAGTCTGCTTTGTACATCGAATGCTGTTTCTGCCTGAGTAATTTAGTGGCTGACTTTCCAGACGTTCTGCAATCAATTATACAAGTCTTGAAATTGGTGCTTTTCATTTGGAAACAACATTAGTAGCGTATACAAATTAAAATCAAACCTTCCTACGGACACAATAATTATTCCGTTCCTTCCACAAATCTAACACACACGAAATACCTAGAATTCACAAGAATGTACCATAAAACCAGAAGGCAGCAAGAGAATAAGGGTATACTAATCGATACTGAGTGAATAATGGCATTACTAATAGAAATGTATCCTGGAGATGGCGCTTAGTGAGCCTCGCAAAGACAAAAATTGAAATATTGAAGACCATGTTATTTATTCTCTTTTTACTCACATTTCCGGGCATATCCTGAATGGGTAAAGAAATTTACCGAAATACAATTTCACTTTATAACTCTAGAACATGCTTACAATACAGAAAAAATGCTCAACTATAATTTTTCGAAAAAATGAAGACATTGTTATACATGCATTGTTATAATAAAATTTGAAAAGTTCAGTGACGATTCAGAAAGAAACCGTAAGACGTCCACGCTCAAAATTTGGTTTCTCAAACCTGTTTGTGATTCAATCTTATACGGCATCCCACCCACGTGAGCAGGCGTCCAATGAAACTCGATCCATCATAATGTGCAGATTGCACTTAAAGATAATTTCATAAATGGTGACACCTGCAATCACTGTATGGGCGTTATCTCTTAATTGTAGCTGTCACTTGGTTATTGTAGACTTAATTATGAGCCCCCAGTATCGGATGCATGTCTCCGTTACGCTGACAGAACATTTGCGAGACTAGGCAGCCAAAGTGACTTAATGGTATCACACGGATGTCTTGGCACTGTGGAACGATTAGGTATGATGTCATCCGGGTAAAAGTGCGAGCACCGTGACGATAGGGATCTAAAGGGGGGCAACGATGGTTACCAACGAAGTTCAGCAATGACACTATCCCGCTATGCTGTGTGCTTCGCTTCGGTAAACTAAGCATCCAAAGTGATCAATGTAACATGTACACTGAACCTGATGTGTTTAGATACAGCGTTTACTTTGGATCCGTCCGATTCTTGCACGCAAGTCATTGTCGACGTGTGAACTCAGATCGCGCTTGCACGAATCGATTCCCTTTCCATGTCCAGTAAATCTGTGTGAACATATCAAAAAAGAATGGTCAAGGCTGTGAGTGAATAAACATGGAGTAGAGACAAAGTGCACAATGGTTATGGTATTGTTGAATTGCTGGAGTCAACATACGCCAAACCATGTTTTATCTCATATTTTCTCCCGAAAAATGCGTCGGGAAGACTTTTCCAACTCTTGTTCAACTGAATATAGTTAAATATATTAGTCCGTGTAGTTTGTACATGTACATGAATGCTTGGGACTATTGCTTACTTGTGTTTTAAGCCTGATGGTAGATGGGCATCCGCATGTGGTTAAATTGCATTTTTTGCTGAAATTGGTTCGTGGGATTAACAACGAAAACTTATGTAAAATTAATTATTTTTTTCTGCCCAGAGTATAGACGAAGGAACTCGGATAAATGCAATGTTCACACCGTCTGAAATCGCATTTATACCCCATATGCCACCTCTTCGCAACCAGGGGCATGGAAACATGATGGCGTGTCTAGCTCGCTCTTGTTCCAATCAACCATTATTAAATTTGGGGTTAGGACGAACATGAAAAGTGGACTTCATGAAACAATTGTTCTTTGACCGTACTGTGTATGGCACAGTGCACAGAACTATGCTGTTTTTTGGTTAGCCCTACACATTTAGCGGCACGAAGGCTAGGGTCTTCGACTTCAGACGCTTCTTTCATCGGAATCTGGATGGATCCCAAAAGCCACCAGACGCCCTCGAATTGAGTAATGCAAAACAAAGCGGAATTTTTAGGGTCTGTGTTCCATTCCTACAAGTTAAGCAGGCTTGTAATTGATATACAGACGATGCATTGTTTAAAATGACATGCCACTCCATTTAACCAGTCAACTTCTCCAGGATTAAACCTCTTAATCATTTTGAAGATAAGATGCCTTAAAAATGAATTGGAAAAAGCCCCATTCCGTGACCGGCGGATCCCGACAGTCGTGACTGCCGTTGGAATGATACGGAGGCAGGCAAAACACAATCACAATCAATGTGTTGGCATTTTGCTCTATGTCAAACCGGGAAGGGGGAATCCACTCTGTTTGTAGGGCGTAGATCCATTTCTTCCACGCAGGATATGGAATTGATATTTAATCCGGCTCGCGGAATAAAAATCGTGCTCGGGCGCTGTTTGATCTGAGGGCTGTGCCGAAGGAGGAAGGAAAACCTTTTTGTTTTAGTAAACAAAAACGGCTCACGTTACATCTGATTTTACTGGTAATTGTGTCGGCGGCTAAATCCTAAATGATTTTTATTAGGAATGAAAACATTCTAGAGACGCGCTGCAGTGAGTAAATCTTGTACATCCGCTTTGAAAATAAGTGCGCGAACGCTGGCAGCTGCTAAGTGAAGTAGAGCGGTTCAAAGATGTCGAGCAGCTGGGTTTGCTTATAATTCAATAGAAGCAGCACTCTTGCAGGCAAATGTGCTGTTGGCGACACGGGTGTGGATGATGAACAGTGCTAATGGTTCCTTGGCTTTTTCTGTCACCTCCATCTCAGCGACTTCTTTGTGTTTGATCAAGGACGGTACAGTGATGGTTGGCATTAATGTCTGGAGGCGCTATTGATGCTATTATTACCCGGCACTCAGGAAAAACCAAAATCAGTTTTAAAAAACAGTCGGGTGCGCATATACAGTTAATCTGCGCTTGGGTCTCTCTTATGTCGCTACTGAATAAAAAATGCTGCCTTACATGGAAACATGATGGAAACGGCGCTGAGAACGAATCAACCATGAGCAAGGATTAGGAGCAACTTCTCTTGAGATGTATATTTACGTCAGTATTTGGTATCGCAAGAATGCATGGAAGTGTCGGTATTAGCCCAGCGAGAAAGAATTGTTTGAGGGAATGCGTTGAAGACATGGAGAGCCGTGGTACTGAATTAAAGAGGGAATGCAAGTAAAAATTTTGTTACAAACTTCCAAAAAGGGAGAAAATAAAAAGTAAAGGTTCACTTGTTAAGTCGTAAAATCCCTTGCAGCAACGTTGTGGGAAGCCAGTTGGCACTTATTACAATAGAACAAGGTGCTTCATTGTCCTATCCAAGAGATTTGTGGAAAAAAAGCGTTCGTTTGGCGCTTAGGTCGGCCCTTGGAACTAGATCTCTTAACAGACAATACCACTGAAACACGTCAGCTAAATTACATGATTTGGAGGTCGCACTTTTCCAGTGCAGGTGTTAAGGAGTTGACGATGGCATCCCATACATTCCTGTTGACGCTCTCCGTAGCTACGCTACTGGTAGCCGTCCTCGGGGCTGGCTATGAAGAAGACACAGATGCGCTGTACCAGATGTTCAACGACGCTATGCAGAAGAGAGAAGACGGAGGGTTGATGCAGTATCTTGTAGAGAAACGAGGAAGAGGTGGATCTTCAAGAAGTGAGTCCTAAAGAAAAGGACACAGTTGATGACTGGGCTCTATTCCAAGGAGCCGCCAAAATGTTGTAAATATAACATTTAATACTAGTGTATAAAAGTCTAGTGTATTCTTAAACATTTTTTTTATTTCATATATGAATTAGGAAAAACACACTCAAGTCTTCAAATTTAATGACACGGTTGGACATGTTACCATATGCGAATATTGTATCAAAAAGACTGTGACAATTCCTACCCATTAAAACTGGGTAAGATTTGTTACAGGGACAGTGAAAGAGGCCCGGTGACTTATCGCTTATTTTGTTTTGTTGGGTTTGTCACATTTATGGACAGCTGATGAAAAATCACAAACTATCCATGATATAAGGCATGCACGTAACGGGTTTTGCATAGAACATATTAATTGATTTCGAGTGAGGAAAGACCCCCCCTCTCCATGTCTCTCTAAGTGCTGATTTAATAGAATTAGCTTTTCTCACCTTCTGCGTCGATGAAATTAGCGCACAGTGGAACGCTAAGTCTGCCCAGATGTTGTTAGCCATTTTGGCGGCTGTCCTTTGAAACAAATACAACTGGGGCGACAATATTAGGTACCAAGGTAAACTAGCAAAAACTGCTGAGTCTCTAAACAATCCTTCAAGACTGGAGCTTTATGTACGCGTTTTTGATCAATCATCCGCGTGAAATTGCTCTAATTCTTTGCAGGGTGTCAGTATAAGGGTTCGATGTGTACCTGTGACTACAGATTCGGCCCACTGAATGCAAGACGGTACGCTAACTGCATGAAGGTTACGTCATGAGAGGTATGTAAACTGCAGTAGCATGACAAGCATGCACAGCGACAGTGCAAATCAATGTAACCACCGGACGATTCTTGTTGCTAGGAGCATAATTTATCCCCTTTTCCTTAACAGGTTCGTGAATTATTGAAAGAATTTGGGGACAGGCAAATGAGCTGTTATGTCTCGTTTTCATGTCATTACCTATCGTTGCCTGGTACGCCGCTCCAAATCTATCATTTTTTATTACTTTCTGGCAAACAAAGTTTCATATTGGCTTGCCAGTTTAATAATTGCGATAGGATGGTTTTTGCACTTCACATTATTTTGTCCTATGTTTTTGTATGAATATGCATGTTTCGGTTACCACCAAAAAGAACTAAAACAAAACCCGAAATACAGACACCAATATCGACATTTGTCGTGGATCAACAGTGCGGAAATGTAATACCACGGTAAGTCTCCTTTCCACGAAATGTCACTATGTGTTCACTGCGCTGGAACTTTCCACGGGTTCCATAGGATTTTAAATTTTCCTTGGAAGACTTAGTTCAGAGCGTTGTGTACGGGCGATTCACAAAAGTGCGCCTCCAAGGGTTGCAATGCGTTGGCCGATGCGCGTTTCGGAAGGGTCGACAGATTTTGGGCGTTGTGATTGACCAAGGAGTGCAAACTTTTGGAGGTGCGCTATTGTGAATCGCCCGTATTGAAGTGAGATGAGACCATACCTTGATACTTAGCTGAGAAACTAAAGAAACTCTTCCTAATCAATTTGCTTGTAGCGTGCCAGACACACAAGGCTGTTGATATAAATTGCATGAAGGGGACGTCTAGGTTGGTGGCAATGCGTACACGCATCACGCTAATTTGACTTTTTATTATGAAATTAATTCATCTTCTTGCATTTACTACCTACCACAACTACTTTCAAATGTCCTACGTCGTTACAGCAAAGCATTTTCCACTCCCACAATCAGGAACTTTTGACTATGGTACCAAGTTACAGTATCGTAGAAGAGAGCACCGAAGTGAATACGTCACGCGCACAAGTAGTGTTTAAAAGGCATTAGCGCGAGAACCAGTGCGTGAACCAACACGCGCGCGTACTCGATTCGTTTGCACTGCACTTTCTGGTTCGCAGTGACGTCACACTTCGGTACTCTATGGGTATGCGTAAGTGGAGCCCTGCGTAAGTTGTGCGTATTATGTTATGCGTAGCATTGTGACGTATACATTGGATAACGCGTTTAGTTTTCTTAGTACTTCCCTAAATGCCTTTTACTGTAAATATCTTAGAATTCTGTCCGAAAGCTAATTACAATCGCTTTTGTGACGCATACAGAGGTCCAGGTTACCAGTGAAACACTTTCATTAAACGTATTTTAGTATTCTAAAGAACACGGGCAATAGCCAAGAACGTTTAGTTTCAAGACATTAAAACAGAGTAACCGTTTACGATTTGAATATATTTCTTATCGCATTTAACTAAAAGCTCGCTTGAACGATTTTACAGTGTAAGGGGAAGGAGGTCTAAAAACTCGGCATTTCCTGATGGAACGTGTTTTATGGACGTTACCATGGTTTCCGCAGCATGAAGAGTGGGGGAAATTAAGCACATCCAAAATATTAAGCACATTATGAATATGCATAACATTGCTGTATATACCTGGGTCCCAGAATGCACGGCGGAAATACCATACGCTATCTCATTAAGTCTAGCATTAGAATAGTGTGAATTTTAAAACAACACATCTCCAATCGGTGGTTAAAACTTTACATTGGTTGGAAAGACAGATTGACCACTTTTCTACCATCAAACACAAGTATCTTCTTTCACTTTGAAACATGAAATCTAATTAAGTTCAAAATGTTAATAAGATGTATTCACAAAATTTAATATTGAAAAAGATTGTGATGAATTCCGACTGAGCATATACTTGCTTGAAGACAGTACTTACTTAAAAAAATCCACAAGCCTGAACTTTTTTATCCTTTAAGCTGATTAAATTCCCTGTCCGTCTGCAGTATAATTAAATTTACTCAACGCACGTCAAAGATCTCACCCAAGTCATATCAGTTAACGAGATTTAACAACCAAAGCAGATTGTTGAAATAAAGCAGTCTTTGATGTGATTTTGTCCATTTCAAAAGAGACTTTGTGATGGGAAGGCAATCAACTTGACGCTGACAGTGCACATGTATCGCAATCACCTATCAGTTTGCATAGGAATTAAGCCTATTCGACGGCCTAGCTACTAGCAAACAAGAAATGTTTGTGTCTGTCGGTATCAAATGTGTCAAGAACGCGTTAACATCAACAGTTTCTTGCCTCTGGTTTTGGTCCAACCAGCTCGCCTCAGACCTTACCACTCTTAACTTCGTCAGTCAGGACACGCCCAGTTCCATCAACATGTTTTGAGCAGTTTCGATTCAATCCATTTGGTCTCTTCCGAAGCGTCTCCCGCCCTCTTTCGTTCATTTCAAAGCTATTGCACATGGCTACAACTTGGCGATAGCTGATTTTCAAGTGTAAATCAACAATTTTGACAGAAAAGACAATCTGATAAGAAAGCGGACGTTGATTGTCATGTTAATGATGTGATACTGTGAATAAAACCTAGAACAAATCGGGCACACTAAACAAAAATACTGGAGGCTAACATCAGTTCCTCCTCCCAGGTTATTTTCAGTAGGATATACCGGACTTCCCAGTCGTCAGAGTTTGGCATACTTCGTAAATCATAAAGGTAATTATGCGATACATGTGCACTCTCAGCGTAAAGCCAATAGCCTTCCCATCACAAAGTTCATTTTGAAATGGACAAAAATCGATGCTTGGATGTATGTGAAATATTATGGAGGTACTGCTCCAGCTGTGACTTTGGTTCGGTTCCAGCCGATCTAACAGATAGCGTTGTCTCCAGAGCGATTGATGTCAAAAACCTGATGAAGCGGATAACGAGATTACTCAGCCAAATTCCCGTGAATGATTATTCCCCCACATTAAGTAGAAAAAGACGGAAAGGGTGTCATTTTGAAGACTTTATATCCTTCAGGAGACAAGAACTGTCGAAAACGCATTGTAACCTTACATGAGAAGCAAGTGACCTGTACTCCCAGAATATTGGTTTGGTTTCACTCTTCGGCAGTTGTACTCTACAATACCTTAACCATGGAACCCACATAACATCTTTCAAACTTTTCGGGATGTTTATATTGTAGAAAATTGAGGTTAAAGCTTATAAAGGTTTTAAGGGAGTCATGGGACTACCTATTTTTAAAATGCAAAGACGGAGTTGGAAACAAAAGGGGTAAAACGCGTAGATGTTGAAGGCTTGGTTCATGGATATAAGCAGTATAGATTTAAAGTAATTATATTTCGAGAGGCCTGCTTCCAGGAGCGGTAAACTGCGAAATTGAATGTGTAGAGTAGTCAGTCGCGGATCTAAATGGGGCGAACCCCACACCTCCTCAACTTTTGTATTTTCTATTTATTATTTTTTTATGTTATTTCATTTTAATTTCCATGTTTTCCTTTTCCCTGCTTCTCTTTGGTTCTGGCTATTGAATACAATCAAATTAATTTGAAATTATAACCAAAAGTAATGTTCCCCTCGTATGGTAGGGTTCACCCCATTTACCCCCTCCCCTCGTAAATGCCTGGCGCCTTTCCCCCTTTACAATGCTGTACCCGGAAAATGTTGGTAATTTTCATGTCAATATTATCATTTTGTTGGAATCTACACCCCACTCGCAGATTCATTGCAAAATTTATAAATATTTCTTTTTTCTCCCTTACCATGTATAACCACAGAACAATTGGAGTATAAAGAATGACAGCGTCGACAACACCTTGCAGCAACACATCGGATTATTCATAATTCTGGGAGTACCTGAGAACACAAATTAAGGCTGACATGTTAATTCAATGTAATCTTAAATTAGAAACTTTACTTTTCAATGAAATATTTGATTGCAAATTCATCCTTCTTTAGTATTTTGTTGGTTTCGATTCTAGGTATTTTTGCCTTCACGTCGGCCTACGCTTAGGCAATTATTTGTTATTTCTTAAAGAACTATTTTTCAACCTGAACAACAGTGTGAAATTGTACTTTGATTGATTTTTATTTTTATTGGAATGTTTTCAGAAAGTAGACCAAGAGAAGATGAAAATCAGACAACATTAAATCATAAATATAAAAACTGCACTGTCCGCTATTGAAACGAGAAAAATGACAGGATACAAAACTTTAGGTGTGGTTATGTTTGTTTAGATTTGTGATCTTTATGGGAATTAATATGTATTAAGCTTCTAAGGAGTTAGTTAAAGTGCAACTATCCAACGATAAAGGATCAGCATTATGACAGAGCTTATCATGTTTATGACAACACATTTTGGATAAAGTCAAATTATTTTCTTTAATATGACTTAAATATTTTTGGCATTTCTTTCATATTACCTAAAAGTTTTTGCCATTTGCTATTATGAGGAATATCCCTTTGTAAAATTCGCTTCTTACCCAAGTTTTTAAATTTGTCTGCCAAATTTCTGTTTCTAATTTTATTACGTTTATTTGTTCATTTCTGAATGACTTTTTTTAATTGGCATTCTTTTTTAACTTAAGTTAAGTTTCTTTGTTCAAACGGTGGTCAGTGTGGACCTTTTGAGTTGCAGGATATCACCAAAAAAATCCAGAAAATGTGAAATGCAAGAATTGGATCAGGAGACGTAGGCCTATTATTCGAATTGGTGAAAAAGTTTTCAATTTGTTGCAAGTGGCACACTTTTGGGAAATGTGAAGAAGCAACGCAACAGCACTGTAAATAATTGTAGTACATAGCTCGCTGAAGCACGTAAAGGCCTGGGCTATATGCCGTGCGACTGCCGTGCCAAACTTCATCAAAATGAGCGTGGCAAAACAGCCCGGCAGTTGCGCTGAGGAACTTAGAGCATTGTCTTGATGCTGTTCTGAGCGCTCATAGCGCGGCTTACCGCGCCGAGCTAAAGGACTTGACACTAAACGCTGTGCTATTAAAATGTTTCACGTTTGGCGCTGCAATAGCATGGTGTACAGCCTAGGCCTAACTTGCATTAATGTTTAAAAATTAACAAATGAAACTGTGTTAAATCAACAGATAAATTCCGATCAGATATTAAATTGGGTGGTCAGAGCACATTGTTGATGTTCGAAAGATGTCCTTTTCCGTCGTATTTTATAAAAGATTTGTTAAGTAGACGTGAAATTCGGTAAAAGAAAGTGAGCTACTTTTATACTTTAAGTTTGACCGAATACTTGATATTACAGACAATGAGACGGATATGTGTATACGTCACCAAATATTTCTAAACGTCAGTGGCGTAACCATGTTGCTATTTCTTTTCATTTTTTATGAATTGAAAGCGTCAACCATTTAAAGTGCTTTTTCACTTCCTTCTTGCGGAGAAGGTTGAGTGAATTCTCTTACGGATGAAAAAAAAATTAGAGAGTCATTAAAACAATCCCAATAACCCCAACCCCAATTCATAAAGTGAACGCGTCACTGATCGTACTCGTGTATTACACTCAAAGGACACACCCCCAGATCTGCACACAGTAATGACCATAGGCTGAGAGTGTTGTGGCTTGGGCTGGAATGGATCGGCTCGAAGCTGAAGCTTCTTGCCGTAGACACGCTCGTTATCGCCTAGCCGCAGACAGTTCAGTCGGGCACGGTCTTACTACTTTCCAACATCATACAATAATGAGAGCAGAACATGGCTCCGCTTTTTCCCCCAAAATAAAATGGCTAGAGTTAAGTTTAACGCATGTTACCTTGCCCATTTGACGCCTTTAGGTTATGCGTACACACCTACTTTCTGCCTAAAACACCACACACTTCAGCAAGTAGGATTTTTTAACAAAGAATACTTCATATGTAAGAAAGTAATTGGTATATTCATTGATCTAATATCAGCACCAACACCCTAAGAAAACAACACCATGAAATAAAAGCAAGGATGTCAGGACAGCGAGTATGAAGTGTGATATTTTTCCTCACTCATGTCAAAATAATGAGCCCGAAGCCGCACTCAGATTTGAATTTGCCCCCCCCAACAGAAATCTGGATACGCTGCTGCTTCTACTCCATCTTACGTTGGGGGCGAATATGCCCATTCATTGATCGCTCAGAGGTTTCATAATTGGTAACTTTTCGTCTCTTTAAACCTAATCTCTAGACTTCACTACTACAAGCTGCCATCTTCACCCTTACCATCAGTTTTATGTGCAGAAATTTGCAAAGTCAGGGTTCATTATTTGCCGATTTTGTTCCATTCTTTTCATAGGTTTTAGAAGTTATAGCTTCCCATCGAACTCAACGTGTACTTTTAGCAAAAAAGGTTTTAAAGCATTAACCTGTAGTCAATTCAAAATTAACAAAGTGACCCTTTGGTTATTTATTACAAAACAATTAAAAGAGAATTGCACGTGAACGGCATATAGTTTCCTCGAAGCCAACCAGATTGGCTCTTGTTGTATTTGCTATGATGGATGTGTCCATTATCTTGTCCCGCTTGACACCTGCACACCACCTGACCTGATGGGCACTGTAACATCCATGAATATATGAATACCTGTCTGAAGTATGCCTCGCGCCACTGTACAACATTTGAGATATACGTCAATTTAACTTTAGGGCCGAACATCTAAAACTATCGGGGTGGTTGCGGCCTGGGGGAAATTAAACAAAAACTGTGCCTCATTGAATCAATTCGACTCGACCCGGGTGCACTCACAACACGTGAAACGTCGAGAGAATTCCAACAAATGCTTGTCTGTGTAACATGCAGGTCCATGTTAGCCACAGGTACAAATACTAATATACCAATGGTGCTGCCAAAGACATAATTGCAAGTCCTTGGATAAGTTCATATCAGCACACTCTAGGCACGACTGATTTTCGTCTGAATGTGCACATTGAGACATCTGTCGACTCTCAATGAGGGCGCACTTACTCGAGGAATCTACGCTTCCTTGTGGGTCAAGCGCGTCCCGATAAATTGTTTGATCAACGCTCCAAGTTAGAACGAGGCTATGCATACTGTGTTAATGTCAAATGCCAATTCATGGTGGGTACAAAGACGTTATTTGCAATGGAATGAAATCGAAGCCTGGCTGGTCGAAACAGGAATCACCTGCTTAATATGAACCCTGCAAACAAGCGTCGTTGATATAGAAATCGATGATGTGGACATTGTCGATACTGGTTTCGGTTTACAGACTATGGCAGGCTTGAACCAGTGAACATCAGAGACTGGGACACGGCAACTACACAGACCGGCCCAGGAGTGACGTCCAGTTGACATGATACACTAGAAGGATCTTCAAGACTTGGTCATTTTCCATGTGACTTCAAGGCAACTATAAAAACGGGGAATTTCTTCATTTATTTTTTTTATATTCAAAACATCACTTTTCATAGATATAAGCTGCACGTTATAATACGACACAAGTGTTTTTAAATTAATGGTTAGGGTTAAATTAATGGTTTAGGGTTAAGTGATTTGCAATTTCAATCACGCCTTAGTTTATAATACCTTTCAAGAATGTTAAGACGTTGTGAATTTACGTATGAATGCTATTTGAAGCCTGATGGTCTTGGTGAGGTCAGCATCTACCCACTGTCTTCAGATATTGAAGAGTCGTCTTGAAATGTATTCATAAATAAATGTTTTACTGACATCACCTTTCATCAAACAGAGTTAACCCTTTAATGTTTCCCTCTACGTCCATTTTTGCTATAAAGTTTCCCGTTTCAAACTTCCAGGGAAACAAAAGTAAACAAAAATTCAATAATGGTATTCTGGGAAAACGTCTAATTTCTCAACACTTCATTATCAAATTTTAAGCACGAATTTCTTGTTCCCTTCCCAATTTTGTGGTCTACATTGCTTTCATTTTACCACAGAGCGCATGCAGTCAGTTATAACCCCAAATACCAAACATTATCAGGTTGATCAAATCACATATCGGACGCTCGAAGAATAGCCTGTCACTTCGACTCTCTTTGTCAATTTGGGTCAAACGCAGTTTCGGATCTTCTTCAATTAAATCCTCTGCTTGTTTTTCAAGTAGCGAATTTCCGTTGCATTGTTAATTAACACCAGCAGTTCATGTTCACAGTTGCAGAGACGAACTCGAACGAGCCGTTTGTATGTTCAGCGGACACCTGCAAGCCACCCGACAAGAGATATTCATTAAAATCTGCATCCCCGCCGATTGAAATGCGCCTCTGCACATAGTCACGGTTGCTTGTAAAGGATACTTCCCATCACCACTGCAAAGCAAATTAAATACTTGTTAATTACAAGAATAACTCCAAAGGCTTCCTCTTTTCTAAAGTAAATAAATGAATGAATGAAAAGTTCATTTTGTTGCACTCTCTTTTACACGCTTCTAGAAAGGTGGTCCTTTAAAAAATTCCACAAAACAAAAACACGTGTACATTAATAATTATTAATAATACTGTCAAAGCAGTTGATCACTTCCACTTGTGACAAAAGCCCCTGATTTGTGATCAATTTCTACGGCCAGGGTTCGAACCCTACCGAATCCGACATATTTGTTTGTGTAACTGATAAATGACCTCCCTCTGGTCTTACTTCCAGGGTCTCCTACAGATTTCAAAATTGAAATTTTGTTTATCGCCCTCCTGACGTCTGTTTGTAGTATATGTTGAATGTGTATAGGCCCCTATCTGAGGATTCGTGGGTTCCAGCACTAGACGAAGTCTGAATAAAGAGAGAAAAAAAGTCCCCCAATTCTTCCTAAATTGTGCCTTCATTGTCGATACCTGGCATCAAACAACAGCACCTCTGCAGGAATCTCTGGTAGACGGTTGGGACCGATGTTCACATCAGAGAATAAAGCAGAAACCTAAATTTAAACAATCTCATTGGTTTCAGCCGGGGCTTTCATATGTGCCAGTTATTTGCTAGAATAATACATGGCCCCTTATGTTTTACCTGTTTGACGCATCCTGGAGCGATGTCTTGGGCTTCGTTTCCAGTAATTCCTATTGTACACATACTTACAAACTTATCCAAAACCAGTGACAAAGACAGGAGGGAGTTATAAAATGAGTTTAGATAAATGTTGTAAAATAATACTTCACTTTAAAATCCCGTCAGAAATCCCAATTCATTTTGCCCCCAGCAGCATTAAGGTCGGACACACCGAGAATTGAAGTTAGGTTTAAAGATTGACTTCAGCGATAGGCGGTCACCCGTCACCGACAAAGCAACAACTCGCTCCAGGGAAAACTTAGACATCCCGAAGAAAGCTGTGTTTGCATTACAGGCAAAATTGGATTGAAATCTCAGAATGAACGCTCTAATTCGGTCCAATTTCGTGGGGAAAACGGATCGGATTAGTCGGCTTGATCCTATTAGGGGTGGCAGTCGCCGGCAGACTTGACGTTCAGGAGTCGCTGTGCTGTTTGGAGGGCCGCAAGGACTCCCTTGACGGACAGAAACAATTTGGAAGCCTGAAGGGGATTATGATTGAGCAGGGCTAGCAAACATGTCACAGCGGTAGAACTTGGGAAAATTGTCGTCTAGCTTGAAATAAATGGGTAGCAATTGCAACGAAAATTCGGATTTGTAGGTCGCCCTGAAAAAAATGGCCGATTTTTCATGGTTTAACGTGAACAATGACTGCGTCAATTCAAAATGGGCAAATTGGCGATAGAAATCAAACCTGCAATGCTTGACTGGCTCTCCTGATAGAGTCATCCATACTAATGATGGCTTCTTCCCTCTGGTGGCGCATTAAGCTTTCATGACGGGAGGCGAGGCAAAGTCAAGACATGTTTAGCCTACTGTTCCTAGCGTTGGGGTTTGACGCAATAGCCGACACCTGAGCGGTTAAGCATCCTGATTTTGTTGGGTTGCTTTCAACTTGTGAAGGCAGGCGAAGGGATTGCATCTGTCTCCTTGCAGACCTCATTTATTCTATATACATGTACCATTCGATAGACACGTTCGTCACCGCCAGCATCTCAAACGATAAGCAGCTCTTCGTCTGTCCTTTTTTAGCAAAGCCTGCAAACAAGGGTTACTTCATTCCCTTCACATCATAATTAAGACTCCATAATTATGATTACAATATCATTTGATTTAAGATACTCTATAAACAATCCATCAATAAAAGTCTCTTTCTAATGCACTGTGAAGTGGATGAAGTATTGTAGCGCCATCGCAGAGTGTAAGGACTTGCAACGGAGCAAGCGACTAGACTTGTCAAAAGACTTGTAATAACGGCTTGACTTCAACACTGCAATTTCATAAAGATTTATTTGCCGTGCACCATATAGCAGTAGGCCTAATTGTCGAAACATTTTTGGTGAACACGGCTAACGCGCTTTACACTGTAATTCGATTCTCTTTGAAATGTGGAGTGCATTGATTATTTCGGAATTACCGAGCCGTCGACTTGTCAAGGTAGTCAAATAGGGCCTGCCCTGTTTACGTCACCAAGTGACTGCTGAAACTATGGCCGGCCGCCAGTACAATAAAAGAATAATTCACAGAGTTAAAAATCCCACACAGCTATCAAACACCACTGAAATACCAATGAACTATTGAAAATACTTTCCTCTTAAAAATAGGGCAAATTTTGATTCTAAGGTTAAAAGAAAAACCTCGGCAAACACTTGCTACCCATGCGTAGGCCTACCGAAGGAAAAATAAAAGAGGTCAGTAGCAAGAACCGCTGTGCGACAAGGTCTAAGTTGCGGTTTCCAATCCAAGCTTAGGACTCCCATCTGTCGCCTTCGAGGATGCTAATTAGTTTCATTATTAAAAATGAAGACACAAACCGCCTTGCTTAGACCACGTTCCGACCCTCCTCGGGTATATTACGGCAGTAAACTTCAGTGTGCACCCATCGACTCACAGAATTTACATCGATGACGCCCCCCCTTCCACTGATGTTAACTTTCTCTAGCAAGCGAAGGCGCTGTCATCAGCTTTTATACAGAACTGTGAGGAGAAGGCGTGCCAACCTCAGACTCCGAAATAAATTATGTGTTCAGCAAGCATACAGCTCCTGGTGCCAACTGTCCACGTGCACTGACGCAAAATCCACCATTTTGGTTCCAACAATTCAGGCACTCATGTCGCAACAACTCTCGTAGACACGTGTACAGCTCTGCTCTCAGGGTTGCAGCACAGTGCACTAACTGAAGCGCAAAAATCAACAAAGTTTTGGGCTCAATGATATTTAAGCCAAAATTGCTGGAGATTCCCAAACAATTAATTTATTGTCTTGTCCTTGGTCTTTCAATTTTTTGGTGGCTTAGCTAATTGTATGTTTATTATTCACGCAGAATATTGCCAAACCTGTTCACTGCCATTTTTCTACAAGCTCATCCCTCGACCGCCCTCTATTTCTGTAGCACTTATGACCATTTTCCAATCCTGCCCTCGGCCATCAACCTCAAAAACCAGCGTGTTGATTCTGGTCTAAATTTACACAATTCCACGACTTTGAGGGCCTAAATTTTCCTTTTTCAAAGGAAACTATGGGCACCTTTCTTTAGTTCACTGCTCCCACAGGCGGAGAATTTCTGATTGGAATACTCTCCTCATTACTGAAAACATTAGGGCACAATTTGAAAAAAAGATGACTTTTTTTTTCATTATTTCAAGCTATCTTAGAATTTTATTTCCTCATTCAATTTTTCCCCAAGCAAACACAGCATACCTATTTATTTCCATTTCGTAGTATTCTGTGACTTGTCTACGGCGGAATACAACTTTCCATTCCTCAACAAATCCCCAAATACACTGACAACTCAAACAACAGTCATCAGTTATATCATCTCCAATTTTTAGTACTTTTCCTTCTAGTTTTTTCTCAATTCGAACAGCAAACTGAAGCACAATTCTTACATCACAAGGGTAGTTATTACATCCAGCTTACAAAGCTGACAAATGCTCCATTAGAAACTTTTACCAATAATTCACACAAATATTCCATTTCATCCATGCAGACCCACATCTTCCTTCTGAACTTCAGCTGTCTCCATGGCTATGGTGTATTTATCTTAACAAGCTAGCAGATACGGTTGTCAAGTTGTCAACCAGCGAGGGGCAAGACAGAATCAAGTACAGTATCAAACACTCATGTAAATGTGCAATGTACCAGTCTTATGCATTTGTGAAGAGTTGTTGGACTCTCCACGTCTCCTCAGTGTCCAACATCATCAGTCAAGTCTCAAGTTATGATCAGTTGGAAAACGTTTATTTTCTGAATATATGTATTAAACACCTTTGAACAATGCCACGAAATTTGAGAAAGTTGCGCGGGCTAATTACAAGGAGCAGGTATGGGACAAACCATTCCTTTAGTTAATTTCAACATGCAAGTACCAGAGCCAGAACAATGAAAAAATGTGACTTTTTAGACCTTTTACAAATCCAAACAAGGGCTGAAGAGATAATTTACACAAGTTGTTAACAGCTGAAGCTTGATTTTTCAATTTCCGTACTTGCTGGCAGACACTTAGTGTAATGGCGTCCACAGGATTAAAATGTGAGCAACGCTCAAATAAAAAGCTCGTTGTGTGGCCCCATGTCACACCTACAGAGTTTTGCACTTAAGCATTAAAATAATGTCCTATATAAGTGCAGACTTTTTAACAGACTGGGCCCAATTCAATAAACTACCAAGCAAGGCAATGCCTGCTGACAAGACATCTTTCGATTCACACAGGGACCGCAAGAAGGTTTCACAAATGGTATGCCAAGTTGACAAGCCCCTGGCATTGCTGGCGTTACGTCTGCACTTTGTATTCTTTCTATACCCAAACATGCCAGAGCTTTTCTAACCTCAGTCTCACTGACTGGCAGAGATCACAAAATATCCCTTCTCTTGTCCCATCATGAGCAGCAGTGGTCAGGACCTGAGCCATGCACAGAGTTACCACACAATTGTCGCCATTGATTGAAACAAAATGGCAGGTGTACATATACATGAATGCGCAAAACCACACACTCTACTCTGTACACAATGACCGGCCATTTTGTTTCCAACTCTGGTCTGTTTAGGTTATCGAAGTGACTACGTCACAGACACAATTCTATGTGTAAAAGGCATTAGCGTGAGAATCAGCACACGAACCAATGCACGCGCGTAATCCATCCGTTTGCACTGCACTCTCTTGTTCACAGTGATGTCACACTTTGGTACTCTTATAACAACCAGTCTCATGGACTAATGTTTAAGAAGCATGGGCACAAGACTAGACCAGGAAAACGCAAGCATCATTTGCTAGTTTCAGCATCAACTGCGATTCAGGCAGAAACACTCTCATTTTAGGAAGCAAATCAAGGTCATTTCCTGAAACCAAAGATCCCTTTGTTATGTCCTCAACCATGAATATACAGTCCAAAGCAGATAAGAAGAGCACTGCATTACAAACTTTAGTCATGTTTATAGCAAGGAAACTCTTATGTCCCCAACTCTTTGCTTTTCGTATTTTCCATTACTGATAATACAAGGTATCTTTTATAACGATGCCATTTGTAAAGTCCCAAGGACCTTGTTTAACAGTGTTGCACCGTACACTCTAATGGTCATAATATTTCAAACACAAGAGTCTATTTTCAGGGGCTTAGCAAAGGCATTTTCCTTAGGTTGGGGTGGGGGTATGCCAGAGTCACTTTGTCGACTTGTAGCTTGTTTGCCAACCTCATGTCGTGTCAAATTCACAAGGTGCGGAAAATGGAAATCTGTGGTCACTGGTCAGCTACATGTCATGCTGAAGGTCAAGGATAACGTTTACGTACCAATTTTGGAATCATCTGCCAACCCCAGCTCTATTTGCGGACAGGAACTCACTATTGGGGGGGGTGCCACACCCCACCCCCCACCGGCGCTACACCCCTGTGTATTTTGTTATACTAGGCACATATACTGATCACTACTCAATCCATATTCAGTAAGGGGCCTTTTGCTCTGGCGGTTTTATTCCCTTGGGGACGTGGATAGTGACAATGCCTATACATGTGATAACGTGCTCACTGATTTTCATTGCCTCCCTGTATGCATGGTATGGGGCCAACTGCCCAACAGTTCATCGTCAGGATTATGGATAAATGAGTTTATGTTCCTGATGCTACCAGCACTCCCTGTGTACTGCCTTTGTCTTTGGCCTCTTGTGCTTGGTTCGGGGCCTGCTCTCCCTTGACTCTGATATTGTGCTTCTCTCTAAACTCGTTGATTTCCTTCCCTTTTCCTTCAACCTGTTTTGTCAGAGCTTCACAGAGCTTTCCAAGCTGCCAAAACAATACAGAAATATCAAACTTTAGATCATTCATGCATATTAAAGACCACATCTTCCTTTGGGCACAAACCACTCGATAGGACACTCAAGTATACCAAAATTATGTGTAATGTATATGTATGCACACATCCTTGCACCTTGTGAAGAGCATTCTTTGAAATACTCCTAACCCAATCCCAAACTGGTCAACAGCTGAAATGGAAATGATGTCTGACTACAATGTGCACAGCGCTGCTGGATGGCTCTCATTTCAATTGTACCTGGGATTTTGTTTGCTTTTATTTACTTTAAGTAAGAGTTAAGACACTGGTCCATGTCAAATGCTATAAAGATTACACAGAGTATTTATAGAGTAATTTGATGACCAGGAGCTGCAGTGGCACAACGCTCATGGACAGGTGGTGCTTTGACCAAGTGTGTCATGATATGTCAAATGCATGCGTGTGTCAAGCTGAATAATAGCTCAAGTACGGTACATCTTGAAAAAGCTGAAGAATGTGCATGTTTATGGTGTGAGTGCGGTGCCTCCGTAGAAATGGCGTCGAATCGGATCAGTCTACAGACAAATCCAACGACCAAAATTAGAAGCCATTACTACGGAGCCATCCTGATCACACGCAGGTGATGCCCATGCGTGAAATTCCTCCAATAGGCACTTGTTAATTGCCAAAGTGCGCATGCCCACTCAGGTTGAGACAGGCCCCTCCGAATGGCGTCTTGTAGGAATGGCGTCTTGTAGTCAAAACTTTACAAACAGTTGGATGGTACACGTACATGAATGTATTTAGTTGACAACTTTTGGAAAGTATTTTACAAGAAATGTAAAAGGAATTCCAGTTGTCAAAACTGTACCTGTTTCTGACCACCGTTCTCCTTCTCCAACTGATCAATCAAAGCATGAGGTCTCCTTACTATGACATGACAATAAAAAAGGGTTTATCAGAGGAACCCACCTGTTCCTTGTTGTGCTGGAGTGCAGGTAAGACCTCCCCCACAGTGCGTTCTACCAAAACTCCACCCACCAGACGAAAGCATTTTCTGTCAGCATCTACATCTTTTAGAGTTTCAATTACAAGTCTGAGGAAAGACAGATTCCATGAAATTGACTGATTACAACGATGTCTCCAAATATTAAATCTCTTGACCACAGAGATGAGATTTGTTTATTATCATGATTTCAACCCAGTTTTGGCAGAAGTTGTGCCATCAGTCATTTTCTTACATGTACTTGGTCAACCGTAGTGGAATTGTTACCGCAACCAAGTAAGTTGCTACTTTGGAAAACTGCAGGCTTTTCCTACGTGCTATCACACACTTTGGGAAGAGTTTCCTACAATGACCCATTATCCATCTCAGAGTAATAAAATGTCCTAAAATCAAATTCAGGACGAATATATTCAGGCCTTTACTCTGAAAACACTGAAATTTTCAGACTAGCCTTATAGGGTTTGTGCACAGGGTGTCAAGTGGCATCCATTTACACATGAACATGGAATTTTTCCCAAGCTTTGCTGGGGCCTACAGCGAGGACAAGGTGTGTAAAACCTTACAGTTCTGGAAGTACCTGTAGGAATTCTCTGATGTTACAGTGGTGCTTCATCGAGTTTTATTCTAAGCCCACTGGACCTTTATGAAGGCTCAATTTTGAAGCTTCTCTGATTTATTGCACTCCATCCTGAGTTGATTTGCCTTTGAATGATTTCCATTTGTAGGATAATCAACCCAAGAAGAAGTGCAATAAATATTCGTAAGAAGCAAGATTGCCGTGACATGCCTCAACAAAAGGTCTACAAACTGACCAAAGCATCCATGCAACCGCATTAAATGAATCATATCATCATGACAGATCAAGTTCCATAAATGGACATTACCTGACACCCTGTGCACAAATCCTATCAGACCGGTCTGAAAAACGTTGGTTTTTCGTTAATAAATTATTTTCAATATTAAATTTGACTTGTTAGAGTGTATGTTGTTACTTTCTGATGCTTCATAAACCACCGCAAGGACAATATACAAGTATACGTAAGTGCTGTCTATGGAACTCTCACTGCCACGCTGCATTCTGGCAGGTGATCAGGTGGTCCAGACTCCAAGCTAACACATGGCTAAGAGTACTAACAGTAACTAACAGTACACCCATTGCATTAAGATAAAGGGTATTAACCCCTTTGCGACGGATGGCATGTCTTAAATGCCTGAAATCCAAACTGCAGGATTGTCACAAACTTTGAATCCTAATATCTTCCGAAATGAGAATGACTTTGCAATTTTACTTACACCGGCGTATTCCTCAGAGTTTGGACTTTCATACCAGCACCCTAAAGCTTTCCAAAATCGTAAATTTTCTGATGTATTTCAGAAGATATTATTAGGATTCAAAGTTTGTGACTATCCTGCAGTTTGGATTTCAGGTATTTAAGACATGCCTTGAAGTAGGGCTGTGGTGGCGACAGATAAGAGACAGATTGTAAAAGCGAGCCACTACTACCATGGAGGAATTCCCAGTAGGCAGTACTACTACTAGCCGACGGCGAGAATGGCCTTACATTCCCTTACTACTTCTCAACACTCACCGGTGCTCGTTTTGGTCCCCCTCGAGTTCAGCAATCTTGCTCATAAGTGCTCTTTGTTCCTGTCGTAGTTGGTTAAATTTAGCCACAATCTGTTCATTTGATGGCCCTTTTGTAGACGTTTTCGTGCTGCCATTTGCACTCGTTTTCCCTTTCTTGTCCGCCATGTTGAACTCATAAATATCGCGCATGGAATTTACGCCGCGCCTAGCCGGCCGTGCCTGCATATGCAGCCAGCTAGCTGAGGCTGGGCCATTTTGAAACATCGGTGTCGTTACAACTGTGGCTTTAAAGCTTGACGTAAAATCGTTTACTGAAACTTGATACTTCATGAAATGAAAAATAAAACGCTTTTCAAATTCTTAACTATGAACTTTTATGTTTTTGTAGTAGGCAATGGATCCAAAATCTCACGAATTTTGGATACTTGTGAAGTCACGACGTTGGGACCAGTACACTGAACTTTAACAAAGCCTAAGTCTTAACAAAGGGCTCTAGACTCGCCTTGTCCATCTCTTTTGTGTTTCTTTTTACTGTTCCTCCTGACATCATGAGCTACAGAGGGCGCAATTTAGACTACAATTGAAAGCTCATAAAAGTTTGGTTTGTACGTGTAGTTCCGGCCGTCGACGTTTTCAGGAAAAAAATAAATAAAATGAAGGCCAGAAAAGAAAAGGGAGACAGCTTTTTTTCTTCGTGTGTGAAGACAAAATGGCTCAGGTAGGGGAATATGCTATAAGTCGTCAAATGATAGGTCTACCCTTTTTTTCTCCCAAGACAAAAAACGATTCAGGAACGTAATCCTAGATGTGCAGGGCATGTCCTTTTACTCTGCATGAAACCATTGTGAGCTATGTTGGACAGCCCAATTACGACATCTGAATTTTACACCTCATCGTCCACCCAGCTGAACACCCTCCACCCGTACCTCCAATCGCCCACAAAATAATTCCATTTTGCAGTTTACCACCCACTGTTGATAAACTTTCTTTCTGACATATACCTGCAGCTCCTTTGTCGAACCTGAGTATGGGTACATTTGGAATAGATGGCAACAATCTTTCCAGTAACTGCCTTTGTTACGGAGGATAGCACAAAAGGTCTACCCACTTGTATCCACGGACGTATATAAAAAAAACCTGGACTTGCAACGCCTTTGTATGAAAAAGAAGCCAACCAGCGGCCATTTTACCGATCCGAATACAAAGGCGTGGGTTGGCTCCCTACTATTGACGTCAGGAAGAACAAAGGCGGGCATTACCAGGAAAGCTTTGTATTCGGCTCGGTAAAATGGCTGCGAGTGGATTCAATGACTCTATAAGCTGATTAAGGGCATTGCGAGTCCAGATTTTATTATACACGTCCGTGCTTGTATCCCTATAGAACAAAAACTCTCACCATAAAAAAAAGTTAATGGCTGTCACGCAGAACTTCTACAAACTCAAACTCGGCTTTAGTAAACATTTGCTTGGTGGTGCATCCACACGAGGGTGAGTTGCTCCTGGAGACAAGTTATTTTTTCAGTCATTAAAAGTGCAAACAATTACGGAATGGTACGTGTACGAGCATCTTTTTTCGGGGGGTTAGGAATTTTCGGTTGAGGAAAAAAATAGACCGTATTTTTTTTTTTTTAAATAATTCATGTTGCTTTCCTCTGACCCCAAATCTTGATACGCCACTCAATGATTTTGATTTCATCATAAAATTAAACTGGCAAATAATTTTGATGCATATTGATCAGGCATGCGCACAAAACTACAGGGCATTACATAATAAAACAGTCACTGTGACAAACGTACTGCACAGACTCATTTGCGAGCTAATTTGATTAAAATCTAGTACACTGAGTTGTCTGATTGCACATAAATATAACGATTTGAATTCCCCAGACTAAAGGCACTGTTGCTATACCTCATGGGTGCGTGACTGCGTTTGCGCGGTTACTCCTGTTAACACAGTAGGATGCGTGCGCATTACCTCGTGTACAGGAGTACCCCCCCTAGTGAGAATCAGGAGTTTACATGCGCTCGGTCAACGCGAGTAGCTCGCTCGAACGCACCCTAGTTGTGATTCGGGGCAAGCTCTCGCATGGCGACCTCCATCTCTGGAATGGACTGGTTCCTTCTCTATCCGTTGAGAACAGTGTATTGTTGCAAGGCGTCTCTAATCACGCTTATGTAACTAAGCAAAAGCTTGCCCCGAATCAGGAGGTATAGAAACAGTGGTTTTAGTTTGGAGAATCCAAGTTGTTATGTTGACGTGAATTTAAAGAACTCAGTGTACCAGATTTTGGTCAAAGTAAATTCGCAAAGGGTTTATTGGTTTATTTATCTATTTTTTATCTAGCCCCATCAAAAGAACGCATGCCGCAAGAGCACCAGGTGGGCGTGCCTTTGCAGCGCCTGCGCCTATGCATTAGGCTGCTGCGCAGGCGTATCGCTTGCTCAAATGGCGCCATGCGAGTAGGTTACACGCGTATTCACGGTGAAGTTCTATATCTTGCGCCGCTAGGCGGAGCTATACGATCTTTGATGTATACAACGCATGTCACAGCAGCCATGGACTTATACTGTGTTTCTCATTCTCTCCTCAAATAATTATTTTCTACGATGAAACGAAAACCAAATTTATTCATTTTAATCCTGCTATACAGACCTAAGTGGTAGAGAGCTGCAATGAATTTATTGCACATTGTTCTCAACCTCCCATTTCATAAATTCTTTGCAAATAACAGCAACTTGAAAAGACAGTAACAGAATGCGATTTGATGGAAGCGGCTGCAACATCAAACCAACATTATTATTATTATAATAACACAGATGGTTTAGCCACGAGGTTGTTCTTACCTACACTGATCTTGAGAAAATGGTTTTTTCTATTATAATACGAGTATTTCGAAACTGTAAGTAACCGTTGTTTTATGTTTTATCCATATTAATTATTATTTTTGCCCAGCAGTTTTATAATTTCATTGTCTTTCGACTCAACCGATGACGAATCAAAATCCTTCATGAGCCCTCGCTGTTTGGATTGTTTGACCTTTCGCCAGATTTGGACCATGCTCTCGTCAAGGACAGAGAAATCAGGAAGGTCAAAATGCCGGATCCTGGGATTGTCCCCACGGTAATGCACCAATCGAAGCTCCGTCCTCGGATCGATTGATTTCGCCTCCCCACCCAGCTTGATTGCGTGGATTTTGAAATAATGAACATTAATCGGCCGTAGAATGTTCTTATCCCTCCCTGTGTTCGGTAGAGTCGGATCCTCCGGTCGCCACCGATTACGCTCAATTATCGATCCGGGGACAGTCTCGGTCAGATTCCGGCGGCCGAAGAACCAGTTCTGCAGCCGAACGGCACCGAATTGATCCAAATGTGGGTCTCGTAAGTAGTCGGTTATCTTCGGCATGGATGGATTCATTGGTTGGATGTATTCATCTACGTCGATTTTGATCATCCAATGAGTGTCGTATCGATGGCGCCAAAGACAGTCATTCTCATGAGCTATTTGGACTTCCAGGTAAGACTTCTCATGCGACGGTCGGTGTGACCAGGGAATGACGGTAACAAAGCCAGACTCCACGTGCTCTCGGACAGTTTCACGAAGAAGGCTTAAATCCTCAGGCGCGTTGTCGTAGATGTAAGCGTGTTCCACGCCGACAAACCGGTGGAAGTCTAACCAATCTGGGAGGAAATCGTCCATGTCCTTGACCATCGTGCAAACGCTCAAGAACTGTTTCTTCGCACCAGAGTGGGTACCAACTCCTCGGCACACAGTAAAGTTCGTGTAAGCATACCTGTACCATTTGCGGCGCCATGTTTCCTTGTACAAACTCATTGTAAAGTTACGCTTTCCCCGATAAGCTTTTGGTAACAGGCAGGTCATAACAAACACATATTGCGATAAATAACCAAAGCTCCGGTAATCATCTACCACTGGGTCGATGGACGTCATTTCACCGTTCGGGAACTCACAAGTGAACCGAGCCTCGTTCCACTTTTCCCTTAAGAACCGTACCCCAACAAGCACGACGCTGCTGGATTCCTGAGCGACGAACGCCGAGTGTATGGTCGGCATGTCGGATCTCTCCAGCTTGTGGGTGAAGAAACAGGATTCGTCGGCGGGGAGAGAACGTGAATACGCGCTGGCGTTGCGTTTGATGTCCAACATCGTGGTGTACTTGCGCCACTCGGCGAACGCTGCCGCCAGACGTTTTGCCCGGTGTTCCCGTTGCTTCTTCGCGGTGAAAGACGGTTGCAGAATGGTAGAAGACAGCAGCCACAAGATTATGACGGCAAAGAAAGCGATCCATCCCCACCACGGATGGGTCATTACGTAGTAACGCAGTCGTCGCATTGTAACCGAGTTCAGTATTTCAGTGTGCTTTATTTGATGAGAGAACGTCATTTATTGAGAGATGACAGTGACATCATCGTGTTAAAGACGGCTTGCCGCATTACACCCCATGGAGGTCAAACTGTCTCCAGACGATCACGACATCATTGAAATGTTCAGCAGATACGTCTCAGAGATCCCTAGCACGGAGCTGCCAAACTAGTGGACGATTACATGCAGACGACGCTCACAGTGACAAATTCATTCTGAGTGGTCGAAGCACTTGTCTTGCACTTGGTGAATTATGATAACGTCACGACGAGAAAAGACCTGTGCAGCAAAAAGAATTGTGAAGAGACGCTGAATCAGACTTTATTTTGAATAAATTGCTATGCCCCCAAACCAACCAAATCCTTTACCATAAATACAAAAGAATGCAAACACCTTTTACTAAAACTTCCAACAGCGAAGTAATGAACAGAGACTAAAGCCATACTCCAATGATCGCAAAGCAAAGTGTTCGTTAAGTAATCGAATTTCCAGAGAGCTAAACAGCAACCCACTATTGCCGACGGAAGGGAACAAAAGTGTAGGCGGAGAAAGCTTCATTTTAGCGTACTGAATGGAGGAAAGGAAATAGTTGTCACTGCTTTCCTTCCTCGGTGTTACTGCTCTCTACACCGCGTTGCAGGACCTGGAGTTAAGCCATAAATAGAGATGTGGCTGCCGGGGTCTCAAAATGCCCGGTGATTTTCTAAATAATTACTGAAAAAGGTCAGCTGCAATACTGCCTGTGATGGTTGCAGACAAACATCTAGACCGTTTGAAAATTTTTCGCAAAACGTCCTTTCACGTTTGCTTCGTGCAACCAGGGCCTGCGACTGAGTTGTTCATGCCAATCCAACAGGCAAAATGTTCCTCATAAGGATGTTCACATCATCCCTTTCAAACAGGTCGGCTATAGCATAATAGCTCAAGAGAGAGATGAGCACCCAGACCAAATGTCGAGGCGTCGGTCGCATGGTGAATGACCTTGAAGCCGGACAGAGAAGCAATCTCACAGGTATTTATCCAATTGTGACGAATGAAGGGTCTGGTGCTAACAGTCAAATCATGTAGAGTGGAAGAGTCAAACCATTCCTTCCCAAATTCCTCCATGGTTATGATCAAACAAAGGACGAAATATCAGTTAAGGATTTCGCTACAAGTGGAAAACCGGCTGCTTGTAAGTTTTTTAATAATCCAACAGCAAGAACACACGAGGGGTTGGGGGACTGTACCCTCAAGGTGGAGAAAGGTTTTCTCTGTGACTGTATACGTACCATTGGATACGACGAGAACTTGCCACATGATACGAGGAACATACGTTGAAGTTACGCAGTTACGTCGGGCCGCATGCGTCATCCCTCCCATGTGCAAATCGTCAGTCCCTACTATTGCGTTCTTTTGCCATTGGCAACGCAGGACCGCGAGGCATTATTGATAAAGCTAGGCACATTGTTGACTGTCGGTTTGAATATCTTCGTGGTAGATTGCCGTAGCTAGGTCGGTTTTCTCACAGAAGGCAGAAGCAGTCGTTTTATTTAATCTGCCTTGCGATCTGCCTGAGTAGATGTCGTCTACGCTTTGCACATGTAGCTGAATTCTTTTGTCGCATCCATGTCTACTCGTTGCCACTCGGAGAGATTATATTGCGCTTTTGTCCTCTTACGTAACAGTATTTGGATTTCACGTTAAGTGCCCATGAGAAGAGCTTCGCGAGAGCCAAGTTGCTGATGGTGACGTCACAACCCATACAGCCCAACCTCATTAATAAAAGCCTTGTCAGGCCTGAGAAAGATTCTGCTTATAAGAAGGAAAATGTCAGGTCCTAATCCTTTCATTATTTTCATTCCTGATAATACAAAGTTCCTGTTATAACAAGGTAATTTGCCAAGTCCGAAGAACCTCAAACAAGGAAAAACGAGGTTCGACTGTATTAATTGCTACGTCTTCTTCGGGAACGAGTTGAGACGTGGCTATGGCTACAGTATAATTCACTGCAAAAATGTCCAGCCAGTTCGGACAGGCCCCTGATTCGAGCAGTGCTCTAGCCTTCCGGAGACTGAGAAGATAAGCTGATTAAGGTCTAATGGACCAACCACTAGCTCGAGCGTCCATATTTCCAAGCTCTATACGGGATGGATTCTTTCTCAGAGAGCAATGAAATCATACAAATAGGTCCATGTGAACCGGTCGAAAATCATGAAGCGGCAATAGACGGACGAAAGGCCTAAGGGCGAGCAGAAAGGGTATAATCAAGCGATTGCTCGATAATATTTATCTCCAGCTGGAAACCCCACCCCTCCTCTGCCTGCAAATGAAGGAGAGATCGTGGTTCATTTTTTAGGCTATTTGCGCTTTCCATTCCATTTTTCATAACAAAAAATTGCTGCCTGCAAGGTGAATTATTTTGTGGTAGCTTTTCAGGGTAACTTCCCACACAGCACCCGGATATGATTAGTATAAGACTTCATTACAACGTATGAAATTATTCAGGAATGCCTTTTCACAAACCACAGCCTGTCAACCAGGGTTGAACCCAACCCTTTGGCGAAAATCTTGATTTTTCACCTTCACACCAGTTTGATGCAATGTTGTTTGATGCGGATGAATACAATTTTCAACCCGGGTTAAAAATCAACTCAGGTCATGAGTATGGTTGATTTCAACCACGCAGCTATAAAACGGAACCCAGTTTTAAGCGTTCTGGGGGATAACACATTTGGCGCGGGGTGAAAAAAGTTCAAGTGTGACTCGGCGCCAGTCTTCAACCCTGCATTCACCTGCGTCAATCACCTTTATTCGGTACTGCATATGTACATCGCTGTAGCCTGTTTTGTCTTCTGGGGGGAGGGCGACGTAAAAGTCCTAACAGACTGCAACATTCAGAATATGAAACAAAACTCTTTTCCCCTAATTTATTTGATCACTAGAATGTCTGGGAATATGAAGAAATAATTAATATACAAAACAATGAGCAGTTATGTACAAATCCTCCCCCCATAAATTTGTTCACTTTAGTCTAGCAATGTACAGTAGGCCCTACTGATTGAGCTATGGCTTTTTATTCATCATAGGCCTATCTATTACTTTCTTGACAATGTCCATGTATACAACGAAGTATCAGAAATGTATGTTATTGCCAAATCTGGTCGGTGGGTTTGATTTGACGGATCTCTCCACGGTTTTTGTCGAGGCATCAAGTCTTACCATTTTTCACGGTAGTCACTTTTATTGCAATCGCAGAATCAAGCAAAACTTGTGTCAAATTGTTGTTTTAATGGAAGATTTCTTTATCAAAGCCTAAAGTTCTCAAATACGTGTCTCTGGTGTAAGATGTATATGAGATTTACAGTTATTTAATAGATTCGAAATCTGATCAGATGAATGTCAAGTGATAGGGTGCTCAGTATAAATAATTAATCAAAATTAAATTTAATACAAATTTTACAACTTCCGAGGAGTAAAACACATGAAGTTAATTTATAATAGACGGATTTCGACAAATAAATATCCAGTAATAACTTGACATCAAATTGCTTTTGGAAGAGAATAACTCTCCAATCATAAACAATGCCTTCCTGTTTTGTATTCCACCTAAACCAAACCCACTGGTAAAACAACTAGACCTGTCACAATCTCAATGGTCAAATTATCTTAAGCAAGTGATGGCATCCTACAAAACGGATATTTCCTCCAACGTGGCAATGGGCACAACGAACTGACTGAAGTGAAAAACACTGACAATATGCAAAAGGCAAAACACTTTCATGGGGGAGGGGAGGGTGTTGGGTGGATGGGTAGGTCACGGGTTGGGGAGGGCAACCCATCACAAGCTACAGCAGGCAGGAACTTTGTTCTCAAAAGGGCAAGGCACTTCCTCACTTGTGAAGGGCACTTGTATTAGAAAATCAACTTGTACATGGGGATATTTCAATAGGCATTGAGGCAGACAAGGCACATTAAGGCAATTGTCTCTGATGCCTTGAAGACGTTCCTAACCTGCTATAGATAATGTACACTGTAGACAGCAGATAAGCTTGACTCAATTACTTGCTCAAGCACTTGCTCAGTCACACTGGATCCGTCTCACACATGATAAATGCCCCCCCCCCGGCTTTGAACACTTTCCATCCATGATGGAAATAGATATATTTTATAAATATATCGTTCAGTTCACGCAACTCAACAAAGATGTCCACCAGTCTTCATACATGGAAGAAGAGTACAGAGATACGCAAAAAGTGATTCTTAGAAAAATTGCTTTCCTGGATGGATGAAAGGAGATACCATCACACCCTGTTCCTAGTTTAGCCAGTGTCATGCCCCTTCCCTACTCCTTAAAAACCAAAAAAAATTAAGTTCTGCATATCTGACGTTGTCTTTCCCAACGACTGATGTAAAAAGCTTGCCTATGCGGTTTTCAAGGAAATAGTGTAGATATAAGGAATGTTGGTCCGGTCCTCTGCTATAGTTATGTACACTCCTGGACAGTCACTCTCTTTTGAAGTAGAACGCTTTACCCTGGGCTTGTAGTTCTTGTTCATAGCCTTCATATTCCTGCTGAAGTCGCTGCCTGAGGGCCGCTCTTCTAACCTGAGGAGGAATACAGACCAACACAAATCCAACTGGTCCATACATCAAGGAGGGTCGAGGCCGTATGAGGGATGCAGCTGTCACATGAACATATTGCTGCCAAATTGGTGAGCACTTTGAGATTATAGGTTTTTGAAGGCTGCAATTTCAGGAAGAACCTTCTTGGTAGTGACCAGTAACAATAGTAAAGGTTATCACATGAACACCAGAGCTAGCGTGGGACTTCTTGTACTAGCAGTTGGCATGGGTGTACATTCAGAGGAAAATTAGTTGCAGCAACTCTACACCGCACCATACAATCAAGCATTGATGCCTTGTGGGGTAACAGAACAAAAAAACACTGTGTACGGTTGAAATTTGTCTCTGAAACGTTCTAGAGGTGTGTTGCACAAACTACTTTTGACCATAGCTGTCCATGACAATGTTGTAATCGAGTCGATTACAAGTCCCTGCGAGTCCCGGCATCACAAGTCATCTGATATGAAGTCAAATCTTCAAATGAACAGTGACAAAAGCTTTCCTTTGTCACTGTTTACCTTGTTATTTTTTGTTTAATAAGAAACATTCTATTAAAACACTGTTCCTAGAAGAATCTGGTTTTGATAAAGCATATTGAACATGTGGGTGGAGCACTCAGGAGATGGAGGGGGGGTGAAGAAACACAGGATGATAAAGGATCTGACAAAGTAAAAGGTAGATTTTGGCAATAACGTTTATCAAATAAGTCTGTTAATTTATTCCAAATTCAATTTTAATAGAATGAAACAGTTCTGACGGTTTTTGTTTACCTCTACAAGAGCTTTGTTGGCAAATTTGGTCTCTGTCTTGAGTTGAGAAGCTAAATCTTTGGCTTGGCGGAATTCACTGGCTTCCTCCAGATTCTCTGACCAGAATGCCTTCTGGTTAAGCTCCAACTCACTGCAATATCACCCAAAGAGACGAATAAATTGAGTTTAATTTGATGACCTATTTATTTAGCGTTCAATGCACAGGCATTGTGCAGTGTCTGACTCGATGTTGAACCTGAACCCAATTACAAAATAGATCTTGTGGTAATGTAGCAACTATAGACAGGAATATTTCGGTGGTCAAGGGGAAAAAATAAATTCAAACATGAAAAAGTTTTTAGGTCCCCCCCCAAAAAAAGACAAACACCTTTTTTAGTAGTTTGAAAAACATCTTTTAGTTCCAGACAAATTGTGGACCCTCATTGCAATGAAGTCTCAGGAAAATATCAGAAACTCTGAGATGCAGTGAAGCGAAATTCAAGAAGTGCATCCAGGCTTATTGCAAACAACAGGACTTTAAAGATTACTATTACAATCTGGTGGAAACACACAACCTGCTGAAATAATCTGTGACAGAAAATGCAGCAATTGTAGAGTTTGATAAATGATTAATACATGCACGTACTGTATATAATTACCTTTTGACAACTGACTCACGTCTTGCCATTAGCTCATCATACTAAAACAAACAACATAAATTATTCAGATCAAAGCAAATACCAAATGATTTTAAACATTTCCTCCAGAAATTAGGTAAAAACTACAATGTACCAAGAGAGACGGGGTTGGGAGTGGAGTTCTAAAACCATTACAGAAGAAAATGGTCACGATAAAATGTAGAACTGAGAGTAGGTTTATACAGTGAACATCATGGAAATATTTAGTTGGCGAGGAGTGGTAGATCTTAATGATAAAACTCTGAGCATTCATCTCAAGAGACTGGGAGACATAGGCTAATGTAACCAGTAATCAGAACAGTTAATAAATAAGATTCCTAGGCCATAGTGCTAAGCAGGCTTGGGCTTAGCCCAGATTGGACACCAGTCTTCATTACATTCTGACATAATGACTGACTAACGCAATGTGTAGTACGGTCAGGGTATTTCTAGAGTTGTTAAGGCATAACCCTGTGTGTCTTACTGCCCGACTACATTTTATGAGTTCGTATTAAGGCTATGGGTTTTGAAATGCAGCCAAATCAGATTAGATCAATGTTAATCAGGGTACCTACATTCATTTATTTCAATTAGGCCTATCTTTAATCCAATGTTCCACATTCTCAATCGAATCTTCGCCACAAATCCGTCCAAACTGATCCATTATCTCTCTTAAAATTTTCACCTAGGGTTTTGAGACCACTAAAACCACTAGTACTTGTAACCAAACCAAAATAATTAGGCATTGGCTCTCTGAATTCTAAAATATTAAAACACAATTTTGTCTTCAAGTTCAACTCATGAACATTCATACTTTTAATAGACTACCTTAATTCGTTCTTTCTGAGGCTGAAGCGCCCGTTGTAAGCTCTTCCTGTTTGTGGCAGTGTTTGCCTCAAACCTATACGACGTAGCTAAGCTCATTTTTCTGTCAAATTCTGTCGATTAGGCCCCCTATCTGTAAATTATCGATATATCTGAGGAAAAATTCCAACTCGACGATGTGCTGGACCGGAACACAGCTGACAGATGATTCGCTGGTGCGTTGAACATTAACCATTTCCCCAATGAAACCGCTTACTTTGTGTCAGGGTACCAGTTGTAAGGGTACGCACACAGTTGTTGCTAGGTTACGGTTGACCTACTTTTTGTACCCCGGCGCGGCGCGGCGTGGAACCCACTGTGCCAGCAGACGTTCGGTTGGACGTTTCATATTTCAGTTTGCTAATTCCTGATTTTTATTTGAACCAGAGATTTCGCGAAAAGCAAATAGTTTACTGGAGAACATGATAGACCCTACATGAGTGACACATAATGATTATCTAGAAGTGATATATACAAAATTCTGTATGGATTCACATGAAATAAATCTTGAAATAAATCGATAACGCGGCAAAATCGATGCGACCACTGGGATTTCTGTAGGGATGGTCGGTTTTTTTTCTAGAGGGAGGCGCAAAGAAAGTCCGAGGAGAATATTACTTTTGTAGATAATTCGTTTAGAACACCCAAACTGAAATTTTAAAAATTCAACCAATAAAACAGCACAAACCAATGTAATGAAACAAAACACAAATTTAACACAGGAAAACACACGCAACAGGAAACAAATGCTCACAAAGCCGCACAAAACTAAAAAACATTCAGAAACAAAATGACAAACAAAACTAACGGTTTTCCTATTAATGAGAGATGCAACAGATATTCCACTGCACAAGTCAGTGCCACAAGACACTCAAGGAGAGAACAAAGTTTATTGTCACTATTCCAATAAAACAAACTTCTGAAATGCAAATCAACAGACTTTATCCACAAGGAAGCCATTTCGATCATGTTACCAGAAACTGTCCTACTCGATATTATCTGTCAAAAGGGATGGTGCCTGACTATTTTGAGTCGCACGTCATGTTTATTTTCTTCATTTTATCAGTTAATCTTACAATATTTAGATATAACAAACCACAATTTTTAAATTGTTAGTCAATGTCGATTGCATTCATTCGTAATGAGTGCTTCCATTTACATTCTCAAGCCCCCCCCCAAGTTAATCTCACTTTCAATTCAATATGACCGACTTGTGAATAGGCTCACTTAATGAAAGCAAACGATTTTGATATGGCTAAAGACAGATATTTTGACATTAATTGTTACAGGTTGACAAGCACCATTTTTAAAAATTCTAAACAACATTTATCCTCTTTCAGAAGTGTTAAGTGGAAAATTTATTGTAGAAAAGGGTTTAGAAAATCCAGTTCCTTTGATTTTTCCCCAGCATATTTCACATCTGACAAATATCACAAATGTTGACACCAAAGTTGTACGAATGATTCACATTAACCCCAACTCTAAAAGAAGCTTTCAACAGGAATTGTCCTGAATCCTTCAATATTTATTCCGTATTTTACAACCATCCGATGTGGCACAGCCAAGCCTTTTTTTTTTAGGGGGGTGGGGGGCAATTGTCTCCTTGTCCCTCCCCCTGGGTTGCACCACGCCAACCTTCTCACAATATTGTGCACAAAGACAGTGAAACAAATTTCCCCAAATCGGGTTACGTTGTATTAAATAAAAAAGGGTTTTCTCAATTGTGTTTTTGTTCATTTTGCTGCAAAGTGGTTTGCAGTTGTGGATGTCAGTCCAACGTAGAGCTGAAGAGCGACGAGCCCCACACAGGATGTGTAGAAGAACTTAGCCAAGAGGAGAATCCAGGAACCCAGACCAACAGCATGGATGAGGATTCTAGAAGATTAATTAATGGAAAAAAGGAGTCGGAATTGAAAGCTGGTAATACTTAAAAAAGACTTAATCAAGATAAGGCAAATTAAAAACCCACACAGAAAACAATGTCAGTTTTTTTCAAAAGAGGAAAACATCCTTGATGGCATGATATTAAAAGTACAGTATCAAAGCAAAATTGTAACATTTCTTGGAAGTTCAGATATTTACAGTCTCTAAAGTTGCTACAATGACTAAATAACAAGGAAATCTTGGAATATTTCTATCTGTATAGCCACTATGTAATCTCAGATCGACTGGAATCTTTATTGCAGTTGAGGTCATCACAAGTCCATGCAATCTACTTTAAGTCCATCTCAAGATAACAAGTCATTCGGTCTTAAGTCAGGTACCCAGAACAATACGTGGCAAAGGGACCCCCTAATGTGGTGCACAGGCTCTATACATGATATACCCTTGGCTTCTGAACCTAGCAATTCCCAGTATTCCTTCACTACAAAAGAAGTCACAAGCTTTTCAAATGAACTGAGATAAAATCAACCCAGCATCAGGGTAATCCTGCAATTTGTGACTGGAATTGTAATTGACCTGACAGCAACAACGCTGATTGAATCTTTTCAATTTGCTATTTTAGAAGGGGGGGTTGGGTGTTAATTTAATGGAAATTCTCTGCACATGATGCACTCTGCAACAAACATTACCTTGAGACAATATTCCTCCTGGATTAAACTATTGCAACCGAACTGTGTATAATTTGTGTGGTGATTACCTTGTAAAGTGGCAGATTTATTATAATTTTGAGAGACAGGAAAAGCTTCAAATCAGTACCAAGTTAAAGTGTCTAAAACAAGAACATTAATGAGCAGTGAATATCACCATTTCTGCTATCAGTACAATTTTGCTATGCAAGAAACAGGTCACCAACTACGATGCAAAGTCTGAATGAATCCAGTCTTAGGCTATGTCAATATCTACTGGCTTTGATTATACATGTATATAAAGCACAAGTCTATGATAAAGTGGCTGTAGCCACTAGCCAATGACTCCCATTGGTAGAAGTGTAATTTCAAGCCTTAGGAAAGTAATTTGGACATGGCTATGGAAGTGAACTTACTCCACAATGAGCGGTTTGTAGCAGCTAAGGAATAGAAGAATGATGACGATAGGTCGCAGGGATTTGTTGAGATCATGACGGCTCCACAGCCAGACTAAAACTGCTGTGGCTAGGTGCTGGACCTGGAACAAATGGGGATCAAGTAACCTCAACCTGGAAGCATTACATGTATTTGGTTACTCGATTTATGCATAAATTAATTGGTTACATTTTTCTTTTTGATTGACATTGTGATGTGAAAATACAGGCTTCTTTTCAGATGGCATATTTGGACCAAATCTTGTTAATCAAAATCTCAATACATTCTTCAAAATGTGTGGATGCCATGACGAAGGGATGTAACTGAAACGGCATTGTAGATTACATGAACAAATTGCCTTGTGGAAACCTGGACTATAAAATAAGGAAGGCATTAGAATACCACTAGTTTTGCAAAGCTGTACATGTAGTTGTTTGGAGAGTCGCAAATTGGCATATCATCATTTCTTGTATTTTTGACAGCATTCTCATACAGAATTGTGGTAAAACTGGGCATTCTAAGTCTTTGTCTCGTGAAAACAGTGCATCCAAAATTTAAAGAGGAAACTACATGGGACAGATCCATGGTTGTTAGATTCCTTACAATAGCTTCCTTATTCCAACTTCCATTGGGTTTTCTGTGCTTATCTTGCTGAGAGCAGTAAAATTTAAAAACAGAAAGCTATGCAGCTTCCAAATTTGAACAAATAAAAATTCACCAGTAAGGGACAAAGAGTGCCATAATAGGACCTCTGCACACCAATTAAAAGAAGCCTCACCAAATTGACATTGGATTCAAGGCTCATCTGAATATACTTCCAGTCAAACTCTGTTCCTCTGGCCCCAAACCACAGAGGCAGCACGCGGGTGACGATCAGCTCTGCCGTTGCCCAACCGACTCCTGCCGTCATGAATCTCAGGTCACCCTTACCAGCCACGCTGGTCAGGATGAAGTAAAAACCCACCAGGTCACCCAGGTCAACGGTTGATTTCATAAATTCCTGGCACAAAAGGAATTCAAAAAGCTTCTGGTCTGATAATGAACTAAACAGTGAAGTCTGCTGCAGGTGAAAAAGGCTTGATAAGGTGCTGTAACGTGTTTCTCAGGTTTTCTTGGTATCAACAAACCTGAGAAACACGTTTTATGCCCTAAAGAATGAACTGCCATTTTAAAAAAAGTTGCCACTGGTTTTTCTGTAAATTTAATACAGAAAGTATGGGTATTTAAGAAGATTTCTTGCAAAAATACAAAGGGAGTGAGTAGAGAGTCAAGTCACAGTCAAACTGTCAGTCGGACCTACCTGACAAAAAGCTAGTGCAGTCAGACAAAACGTCCCAAGGAAACATAAAGAAAAAAGTCCTAGATGATAAATTCTTGAGTTACATGTAACTTTGATGAATGTACATGTACACATATGGAACAATCTATCAACAACAAACAAATAAAACAATAACAAAACCAAAATACCACAAGAATTGGCTCCTCTTACACCGATGATATCCAGGTGTCCTGTTGTGCCGTCAGATGTAGGGAAGAAAGTGGCTAAAATCAACATCTGAAAACAAACCAAAAGCTGAACTTGACTGTGCTTTCAGAAGGTATAATGGTGTAAAGACAGGTCTTTCTCCTTTCTGCAATCCTCAACGTACATTCTGGGGTTTGTGATTTGAAAGTCCTTGTCCAGGCTAATGGAAAATGCCACAAATGGCTCAGCATGCCTGTACATGTACATGTACCTACCTCAAACACATGCAACAAAAAGGAATTTTGTATCTGCAAAGATACAATTACAATGTCAACTAATTTTTCTCAGACATGCCAGAACTCCACTAACAAATACTTCCACACGGCTTAGGCAAAAGTGTGATAATTTGAATTTGGAGATATTAAACTTACCTTGCATAGCTGTGTAAACAGGTAGATGGCTCCAGCTTGAACACATTTCCAAAAAGCACTGTATTCTGATCTGCAATGTTAAAAGTGGTGAAACAAAGTTAAGCCACTTCAAAAGTCATTTTCAACTTAAAATATTTCTAATTCTTAGTTTGTGAAGCGATTTCATGTAGAAACTGTGCAACTGTCATTGGGCATGCCAACAACCATGATTCATTACGGTCAAAATATATATTTTTGTTCTCAGACAACATTGGTGCTTGGCGATGTCATGTTTGTTTGTACACAGGCCATGCACAATTAAGCGACGTCCCTAGTTTCTGCTTATGTCGCTTGATCAAGTGGCAATGACATCATTTTTATCAGGTCACGTCACAATGATGTAATTTTCCGTGATATTTTAGGAAAATAAAGAGATTCGAAATGCCGGCAGCCAACATTGCTGCTGTGTCGTTACTGTTGGAGTCAACGGCAAAATTATTTCTGATCGCTATTTTGGAAAATCTCTACTGAAATCAATAAATTTGCCACAGTGAATCGATTGAGATTTTTGACGGCAACATTTTTATGCATAAAGTAAACTTTTAGCAAAGTTTTATTTTTTCGCATAAACATTTTCATCGGTTGAGTTGGACTTGCCTACCCACCAAATTCAACACGTCCAGTGCAAGATTTCAAGAGTACAAAAATTCTCTTCAATCCCCGCTTTCAGAGATACAAAATGAAAGGAAAATCTCATTTAGATCTGGGGTAGCATGTTTCTACCCCCAGAACTGTGGGGTCCGACATCCGTTCCTCTCCCACGGGGAGGGGACGTCGGACCCCACAGTTCTGAGGGTAGCATGTTTCCTGTAAATTTTATTTATCAGAGCAATTTGTATTGAACTTTTTGGACGATAAAGAGATCGATGTCATCTGTGAACCGTGATCTCGAAATAGTTTAAAAACTACGTCTTCATTGCAAAATCAAGCGGCGCATGTATAATCTGGTGTCGTCGCTAGATTGTGGCTTGGTTCCTGACCTGATGCATGCCATTCTAGATCATGTTTTGGCCTACATTCAGAACATTTGTCAACACATTCATGAATGAATCATGGTTTTTGCAAAGTGAATTAACATGTAAGTCTGAATGTTGACCAAACGTAAGCATGCTGAAGTTTAAAAATGAGAAAATTTTAATTTTTGCAAAATATCACATATCAGAGTTTACACAGAAAAATGAAAGACGCCCCCTGTTGACCAACTCGTATATTTCATGCCAGGACAGGTTGCCTCCTGCACAATTCGCACAAAAGTATTTGTAAATCGTAGCATAGGCCTAACACTTTGACTGAGAATTTGAAACTTACAGTCCAGAATACTTGTATGTGATGAAGTAGGGGATATACGCCAAAGCCACACAATTTCCAAAGTGAAAGAGCGTCATTTTATTTTACGCCGCCCGATTCCCTCGCAAAATGTAAACGTGGTCAATTTGCAATTAACTTGACTACAGATATGAGGATCTAGACCAAAGATTCGGTCGTTATCTCGGAGAAAATTAGTCTGGCGCACATCCTGAGCCACTTCTCCTGTATCAAATTATAATAGAAGAGCACCAGTCTATTATTTCGCTCCAGATAATGGAAATAATAGTCTAGTCCCTGAACCTATTTTGATCTTGGTCATTTCCTTTGATCATGCTGATGCGGGTACCCTCATCAGTCATAGTGACCTTGTCGAGCAGCTGTGTTTGAGCCTAAATTGGTGGTGAATAGCCGTAACAATGTAAAATATTTTAACTAAACTAAAATTTGGGGAGATGTTACTGTGGAAAAACGGTGAATTTGGATTAGGCCTACACTTACTTAAGCTAGGCTTATTTTATTTTCATTAACCCTTTTTAGATCCTATGCCATGTATGATGTACATGTATGTAGGCCTAACGAAGATGCATGTACATTCATGACACAGTTGTCCTATGAGTCAAAATCTGTCAAATTTCACATAAGTGTCTGTGTACTGGGGCAAATCAAGTAGAAGGAATTTTTACTGTTTTTGACAGTTACAGTAGACATGGTAGAAGGAGGGTTAATCGTACTCAGTGTTACGCAGTACTGTGGCTGTTGTTATGGCAGCCATAACACATCTCCCATTTTCTATTGTTGCGACACTGCAACTGTGCAAGCGCGCCAACTTCAGTGGAGATTTCGGACTTTATTTTTCTTTTAACAAAAATTCCTCCAAAGCCTCCGATGAGAAAAGAAAAAAGATTCCTGCTTAGGCCTATACAATTAGAAACCAACATGAAAAAAAACAATTATGGTATAAAACATGAAATTTAGGCAAAAAAAATGAAATAGTCCAAGCGCGGATTTGAACTCACATTCAAACCTTCCACCTTAACCACTCAGCATACAGCGATCCAGGTAATTCAAAATACATAAACCGTCGTGATGATCAGCTGCGTTATCGCACTTGTGCAGTTCAGTGCTGTAATGATAGAAAAGGAGAAATGCATTACGACTGCTGTAACGATAGTCACTTTGTTATTGTTAAGCTGCTCACTGCATTTTAAGCCAATTTCCATTCCATCACTATGTTGATTTTAGGGACCCTGCACTAGGAAGTGAATAAAGCTAGAAGCAGAGAGGGGAACAAATTGTCTACCATAGTAACAATTGCGAGTATCCATTCGTCAAACGTTATCATGGGTGACATGGCTATATCATGTATATGCAACGTTCTTGTCACGAATTTGTTCCCCTCGGGTAAATCATCTGAGCATGCGCACATGAAACGTGAAAAAGGCTTAGGCCTATTGTGCACTTGCTATGTTGATCAGTCATGCCTGTTAATTTAAAACAGTCAGAGGTCAAGAAGTGTTTTTTAATTTACCAGTGTTCAGACCCAAGCTCTCAACTTATTGAGATCGATTCATGAGTGCTATATGCATAGACCTAATCATTGTAATGTAAATGATACCAGCGGAATGAGGTCAACTGGCCCCCTGACCAACTTGCCCCTTCTTGCCCCCTGCCAAGCTGTCGCCTAGCCGAGTTGCCCTTTTGCAGATTCTTCCCTTGGCAAACTCACCTCCTGACCAAGCTGCCCCCTCAGCAGGCAGTCTACTAGTTTGGACAATTAACTACATAGTTTCAAAATGATGATAAGTGTTCTGGCAGAAGGGAAAATGTGCAGGTCGAGGTCTTTGTGCCAGACAATGCACTCTGATGGCAACCACAAAATATAAACTAAGCACGGCAAGAGGGTTAGATGTGAAGGGGCAAGTCGCTTGGTTGGGGGGTGAGTTGGCAAAAGGGTGAGATGTGAAGGGGCAAGTCGCTCGGTTGGGGGGTGAGTTGGCAAAAGGGTGAGATGTGAAGGGGCAAGTCGCTCGGTTGGGGAGTGAGTTGGCAAAAGGGTGAGATGTGAAGGGGCAAGTCGCTCGGTTGGGGGGTGAGTTGGCAAAGGGGTGAGATGTGATGGGGCAGGTCGGTGGGTTGGGGAGTGAGTTGGCAAGAGGGTGAGATGTGAAGGGGCAAGTCGCTCGGTTGGGGGGTGAGTTGGCAAAAGGGTGAGATGTGAAGGGGCAAGTCGCTTGGTTGGGGAGTGAGTTGGCAAAAGGGTGAGATGTGAAGGGGCAAGTCGCTTGGTTGGGGGGTGAGTTGGCAAAAGGGTGAGATGTGAAGGGGCAAGTCGCTTGGTTGGGGAGTGAGTTGGCAACAGGGTGAGATGTGAAGGGGCAAGTCGCTTGGTTGGGGGGTGAGTTGGCAAAAGGGTGAGATGTGAAGGGGCAAGTGGCTTGGTTGGGGGGTGAGTTGGTAAGGGGATGAGTCGGCCAGAGGGCAACGACCTACCATCATACCAGTAATGCTTGTCATGCTTGTGCATATTAAGTAATAACTGGGTACCCGTTGCTACTTTTGTTTTCATGTAATGCACGTTAAATCAAAGATTTGTAATCATATCAGACTTGTCAGAAAGATATTTGTTGGTTACAATTGAGTTGTCACTGTTACGACACATATACAGTGTACATGCACTGTAACATCAGACGCAACTATACATGTAGATTAGTTGGGACGGCATCGCAATTATAGTTGCTAGAGTTGGGCAGTCACTACAGCACAGAGGTCCAGTGTGTGCACCTGCCATAGCAAAAAATAAGATTTTATTTAGCCTACGGTATGTCGTAGAAGAAGTGGCATATTTTTGAGGGATGTTTGATGTGAGCTGCATGAATTTGGGAAGCTTCAGAAATTTTATGTAGAAATTTACACACAATGGTTGGGCCAACCCAACTGCAGCACTGTAGTTGGGACTGTCTCATCTATAGTTGGGACAGACACAATAGTTTGAGTGTGACATCTCTTTAGGTTTTTATTTATAAGACATGTATATCTCTTTCTTTGTAGAATGGCTACTCAAGATGATCTGGCCAGCAGCAATCCTGACGCTGATGTAAGGCAACACAAGGATTTAGTCGAATCAGCCATGACCCGTCAGCTGTCTGTATCACTTGGGCGACGGATCAGTCTAGATGACCTCAATGAGAACTCACACAATGAAACGGTGGCGGTAGACAGCCCACAGAATGGCGAGGTTGATGTTGTCACTGTGGATAACTCACCTGGAGAGGGCGCACCTCTGACCGGCCGGAAAATCCTCCCGGTGTCTCCTGGTAATTAAGGACCACTCAAATAAAAGATATGTTTTGAAATATGGCTGAGTTCGAGCGGCTTGTTCTCGTATGTTCACGAATCGCTCGATTTAATGTTCGTTAGTCGGCCGCCCTAACACCGGGAATGTACAACCGATTATCGCTGGTTGTTGCATGCAACATAGCAGCATCCATGTACGTTCTTTCAGAGTGAACTTTGGAAAGCTGGGATGAATTCTTTTCTGTTTAAAAAGGAACATTCATTTCTTTGCTGTAGAAAATGATTATTGTTTATTTTGTAAAATTTCCCATTGTCTCCGGCTTTGTGAACCATCTCGATATTTTTGACAGCTGTTCAAAAATCAAAATCTCACGAGTTTTTCTGTGTGTTCCTGTAAAACCCTGACGAGGAGGTGGTGTGTGATCCTGTTTGGGGAACAGTGTTCTTGAGTCGTGTTCCTGCCGTTCGAGCGTTGAGAACAAGAAACCCGTGTCAAGAACAGGCCGCCCGAACTCGACCATGGAGTTGTTAGAGCATGGGTTACGGACAGCTTGTATCATGTTGAGGCGAGGCGGTTAAAAACAATTTGTGAATACCTGAGACAGTTTAGCCATTCCTATTGGTCAAGAGCCTGTCATGTGACCAGTCTTACACAGTTGGTAAGGCATCGGCTAACTGTGTGCTACGTGTACCTTGCACAGTACTTGTCACATGACACCATTCTTCATATAAGGAGATTGTTAACCACTCATGAAAGAAACTCATACCATAACATGGCTGAAGTAAAACTATTGAGAAAAGATTTTTACTTCTTTGAATTTGTGTTGTGTCTGGAAATTAATATGTGCTTTGCTGGTCTTAAACGGTTATCTGGATCAGGAGAATGAACGCTAACAAAACCTGATCCGAAGACAAGGGACAGTATCAGCACCCATTCTCCTGAGCCAGTCTTTAATGAATGGTTAAGGCTGGCCAAGCATATCGTGTGTTCAATCTCTCCTTAATATCGCTTATGTTAAAAGCAAATTCATTTATCCGTCCAGAAATGGCTAGACCTGCTCCCAAGCACAAGAGAGCCTCTTCTCCAGCAAGGCAACATTCTCCAGCGTCTGCTTCTAGAAGTCCGAGAGCCAACTGGCCCAGCCCACGGAGTAGTCAATCCTCACCGGGTCGAGCAGATGCTCCAACAGGCAACAAGAACAGGCGTTTTGAAGCCTGCATTCTCAACAAAGCTAAAGTGTGGCTGCCGATTGAACTTATTGAGCAGGTAAATATCCTAGCCTGTGGTAGTGGACAAGTGACTAGGAAACTGCTCACAGTAGGTAAAATTTCATATGGAACAGCTATGTGGAAAAGACTGCTTACCAAATTCTTGTGCAAAGAAAAATCAGGTGACAAGTAGTTGCCGGTAGTATACATGTAGATCCTGGGACATTTCTGCTGGTAATTTGAGTTTGCTAAGCAAGTTGTGTGCATAGTTAGTAACTTTTGTGACATTAATACTAGATTAAATTGGCCTCAGCAGGAGAAGAAAATCAGGTCCAGAGGGAAGTGGGGAAATGTAATTGATTCAACAAACATCTTTTTGGAAACGTCTTACAGGGACCAATGTCAGGAGAGAATTGTTAGGAACATGTTACCGGCCAACAGGTCTTGAGCTGGTGATGGACGTGCTGGGGGGTATGATCCCCTACTTTATGCAGGTCCTGCTGAGGGGTGAATTTGCCTATCAATGGCTGATGCCTGATGGTTTCCTCTCCTCCTACTTTGAAAATCGTTCCTCTGCCGTAGCTAAATTCCAGGCAATTTTTCCTGAACAAAAAGATTTCCCTCTACAAGTACAAGGTTTTTCCAACCAGAATTTTGACTAGTGCCGTGAAATGAGACCCAATGAGTTTGTTCAATATTTGAATGAAAGGAACAATCCTTCAAAAGCAAAGCCCCTAATGTCATGTCATTTCAAACCTACAGTATTTTGTGGGTGTGGTCGGTTGATGCGCAGCCTTGCTAATGGGGCCAGCCTCCTGAATGTGTATAGATGCTCTCGAATGACCTATAGCACACCTCATCTTGAGCATGCTCTGTTGAAATACTGAATTGGCTCACTGAGAATGACTGATTCAGAAAGGTGCATGGAATTCCTGTGATAACACGAGTCAGTATTCTGTATTTGCTCTGTGTTTTGGCAGTAGAGGGCACCACACACTACCTTGTTACAAATGGTTCTGCTAAGTTCACAAGAAAATGCTTTTCCCCTGTTTTACGCCCGTTATCTTTTCTTGTCTTTTTTTTAGCCCAAGATATTTCATGAGGTGGTCAGCCTGGAGACATGGAACAATGTCCTAACTGATGAAGACAGAGAACGTTTGTCCAAAATGCTGCCAGATTTTCCAGAATCTGACAGCCAGGAGAAGATGGAAACACTCAGGTGAGTGTCATTTAGAGTCTGAGTGAGATGATGATGGAAGGGAAATAGATGTTGATGAGAAATGAATCGCATCTGCTAGCTTTCATATTCACATGATATGAGTGTCGGTTGTTGCTGAGTCATGACCATTCAAAATAGAGGAGCATTCCACACTATTTCTGTTCTGGTATGATTTTTTCTGTCCATGTTTCCTTTAATTGTAATTTGCTGTGTGTAATGAGTCGATTAATTCAAGGTGTGGGGACAAATTTTGTGTTATAAATACGTAGGCCTCCATACCAATGACATTACGCTTTGTTTGTGTGCTTTGGCATGGAAGCCATGATGAATTTGGAGCTCGATTAGAAAGCTTAAAGTGTACATGTAAACAAAGTGTGATGTCATCAGTTCATGTATAGGCCTGTTCTTAATAGGTCAGTCTGTTAGTTCACATTTCAATTTATTAATTCATTCCATTAACCCCTTTGCGCCGGGACGCGGCTAGAGCCGCCGAAAAAATTGAGATCCTCAGCCCGCTTTTCAGCTATTATTCTCGGCCCACGCTCCATCGAACACGGTGAAAGAAGGCAGACCCTGGCTCTTGTGCATATGGTAATTGGTCTTTGTGCGTAACCCAGAAATGAAAAGACTGAATTTGCATCATAATCACCAGTTTCACAATAGTCCTCACTTTGAAAAGAGGCAACGGGAATGTGGAAAGGTGAGTAGAGCCGCATGCCACCGAACAATCAGCCTTTTCACCGTGTAATTCAAAGAGTGCAGAGCACGCATGGCTACAACCGAGAAATGAAAAGACTGAATTTGCATCATAATCACCAGTTTCACAATAGTCCTCACTTTGAAAAGAGGCAACGGGAATGTGGAAAGGTGAGTAGAGCCGCATGCCACCGAACAATCAGCCTTTTCACCGTGTAATTCAAAGAGTGCAGAGCACGCATGGCTACAACCGAGAATTTGCGGTTTGGCAGGTGGCCTTCGTGGCCAAGCGAGGCTGGAATTTTTGGAGTCGGCTTTCGGAAAGAAATTCCCGTCGTCAAGGGGTGAAGGACTCCTTGCAAGGAAGCTGTGTTACCTACTGATATCAATGATCTCCCACTTGGTTGGCACAGCACATGTGCATACTTGGGCATGGTCTACGATCTCATAGACCACAGATAACGAATGGGACAAAGGATGTTTTTGCAGTCCTCAATAGTCGGTCTCTATCTTGTCCTGTGTGATAAGTGCCTTGGCTAGTGCCCTAGGAGAGTATTATAAAACGCATTGCTCACCTCCATGGTATGGTGACCTTGCATATGAATATATATGTATGCATTGCGGCTAAATAACAGTGCACACCTTGAGTGATACATAACATCATCTGTGGCATTTGACTGTCACTTGGTGTCATCTGCCAGCGAGCAAGTTTCAAGCCATAATAAAGCGTGTCCAAGGTAATTCAGACGTGTGTGTGGTCAGCCCTTTCAGTGCAGCCTGCGTGGACTCACGCGAATGATCTTTCTTTAAGTACCAAGCTGGCTCTTTGTCTGCCATGTGACATTCGAAATCCCTGTTTTGTCACAGAAAGGGGAACTGGTACAGGTGTACGAAATGACATGTCCTTTTTGCACTTCTCTAACCTGCACTGACACTCTCTGCCTATCAACAGGCGGTTGTTTGCTGGGGAGAACTTCAAGTTTGGCAGTCCGGTAAAAAAGCTCCAGAAGGACCTGAGGGCTGGCTACCTGTACCTGGAGGTCTTCAAACACAAGAGGGCGCTGCGGCAGGCTAAGTACCGAGAGTACAAGCATCAGCAAGAGCTGCGATGTCATCGGATGTTGAAGGAGGTGCTGATATCCAGGCAGGTGCGTGTAGGTGGGGGAAAAAAACCACTAACAAACACAAGATGGTGATGTTAGAATCAAGCATTCATGTTGCAACCTTGCAAAAGTTGAACACATTCCTACATTGTCCATGCAAATATTTTGTCATGGTAAACTCACTTCAGTTTTGTTTTTCCCTGAAGTATGAACTGTCGACCAAGATATTGTCGAGGGTTTTGATTGGTTGAGCACGTTTTGCATCCTTAGTTTCATGCATTTTATTTACAGTGGAGCATGTGCCATGTATTTACAAAAAATCTGTGTTCTCTTCAAATTGGCTTCCTATTTACTAAAGCAAACCAGCTTATCAATTATTTATGAAACTATCAATACACACAGTGTTATATTAAGTTTTAATTTTGAAGGTATGTAAAATTAAGGGAGAAAGGAAGATTTGTTTCAATGCCTCAGAAAAGATAAAGGGTTTGATTTTCTTGGTCCTGAAATCTTACTTTGAATGCAGGAGCTGCTTGAAGCTGCACAATTCACTGCACCCGATGAGCCATTTAAGGTCAAGCGCCCACGACCTATGACCGTTCAGAAAGACCTGGATGAGATAGTTACTAAGAAATACAGAAAGTGAGTTGTTTGTCCATCTGTTAAATTATTTCTGATACCAAAAAGGTCAGGGAATTCATGATGCCACTCATGCATTTGGACAATTAGTTTAGTTTGGGACACCCCCAATGCGGTTATGGGTCTCCTATACCCCTGGCTACCTCACCTCGCCCCAACCACTGCCCAACTGACAGGCCTCACTGACTGCTGGACTCCGTCCCGCATGAGAGCCCAGCTGAATCCACCACTAGCGTCCTCGTCACACCCCACTGCATCCAGTCACCTTATATAAATAGGTCCATCATAAGCATCTCTTCAGTTGAAATATGGAGTATACTCCTGGTTCTTTTCAGAACCACACATACTCACAAGAGATATACATGTATTCCTTCGCATGGTGCTACCGTAAGCCTTTCCACCTATTGCTGTCTTTCACCATGAATAGCCTGAAATTCCATCAAAAATTTCTTTGTTGAAACCTCGTTTTTTCCAACAACGAGATGTAAAGTTTGTACAGAGTGGTTTTTTTTCTAAGGACACTATAAGCACTTCATGTATAGTGCTTTAAACATATTCCTGCATAAGTCCCATTTACTATACGGTTGAATTATGGGTGAATTTTCCAACTTTTACTTTATTTCGTTAAACACACTCTGTACAATTTCGCACATGAAAGTTGACTCGACTGTGAAAAATGGAATGAAAGGTGAAAACATTCCATCACAGCTTGTGGCTGGTTTAACATGTTGGGGTTATTAAGGTAGTTGGATCTCTCTCAGAGCCAACCCCTGAAAGGCCCATTCTTACAGGTATTAAAATGAAAATACAGTGCATTTATAAGCAAATGTCACATGTTCGAGTCTCCCCCATTCTAGCCATGAGCTTGTGAGTTTTCTTGTTACAAGCTCTTTACACAAATCATTGATAAGATAGGATGGGTGTGTGTGTATTGGTAGAGTTGGTCTCATATTGAATGTTCCACAAGATGTACACTGCCAATAAACTAAATCCCAAAATTATTTTTGGTTTGACTCTTTAGGATTTTGAAGGAATGCAGGATAGAATGCGGGGTAAGTATTCTGAAAAGACTTTATGCTCCAACCTGAATATGAATAACAAAGCTGTTTGCTTTATTATTTCATTTTGAAAGTTTTCAGTGCAGTTCTTGTACGTAAAATTTCTAACGTTGTCATTGGATGAGCAACACATGTTCATAATTTGAGCACATAATTGTCGATATGTTAACTTTGTTGTTAGGAATTGTACACCAGCGATGAAGATGATGATGTATTCATAGCTAAAGGTAAGTTCAAAGAAGCCAGCTTTTTTTTTAGTTCGACTTTATTTCATATTTGTTGGATTTCAGTATGAAGTGACCTCTTCACTGGTCACTGATTCCATGCACAATGTTGAAGTGACCTCTTCACTGGTCACTGATTCCATGCACAATGCTTAAATAAGACAGATTGTTTTTCCAAACAGCCATTTTCCCAGGGTGACACATTGTGCATGATACAGGAACCTTATCTCTGCAAGTCTACCACTGAAGATACTACAATTACTTCGGCAAATCTGTAGTGTCTATGTTTAGGCATCGGTCACTTGGCCTGAATGGCATTATACATGGTAGGTGTCTGCCTGACGTCTCGATTAGTTGCTACCAAGGAGGAGCGAGTGTATAGAGCAGGTGTCATACCAATAACATGTACCACATATCCCAAGACACATCACAATGCACCTCATGGGGTAGCCATTTCAAATTGTGCTCCCCTGAATCAATTTTATTTAATGCATTCTGTTCCAAAGGGGTGGGGTTGGACTTCTTCACATGTAGGTTCCATGCCTCAAATTCATATTTGAATTAAATTAATGTGGCTCCAAACACTAAGATATCATCATTAACCCTCCTATGCTGAAGTCACTTTTGGTGTCACTCAGAAAACACCTCCAAGAAGCACAGCTGTGTTGTGCACTGCACCAACAGTCCCTCACAGGAATATCAGATTGCACTTTTGTGCTGCCCAACAACTGTGCTTCACTGTTTCAAGTGCATCATTGTGCAGTAAACCAAATGCAGTGAAGAGGACTGCACAAAAGACCCTGGGTCATTTTGTGCTGGCAACCAACTGTGTACACACTGAACCTGTGCATGTTTGTGTTCCATACAGAAAACACATGCAAGAGAGTGACTGTGGGCACTTACGTATATTTGTGCTGTGAAACCAAAGGAGGCTTAACAAACTCTAAATTATTTGTCAGCACAAAAGGACATTAATTTGCACTGAACTTTGATTTCATTTGTTTTATTTTTACCCTCAGGTTCCAAAAATGAAAAGGTAACCCTGCTTTGAATTTGGTACGGCAGACTTTTGAGTGAAGTCTATTGTAAGCAGTTATATGTACGTATCTCAGCCCAAGTCCATCCCTGTTTTCCCTCGTAGACAAGACACCGACCAAGAAAAGACCCTCTGCCTGGTATGAAGCACCCAGCGATATCGTCTTGCCAAGGTTTACTCCCCGAGTCCAATCAACCTTTGATCCCAAACCCATCAGCTTGCAATCGGGAGCTGGACCAGATGGTAAGAGAATAACTTCATGAGATTCCGTCATAAATTGGCTCGTCGATGGGATCATTTTAATCAGATCCTGAGTAGCTGGACAGCACTGGATCATTCATCAGAAAATTTCCCAACTTCCCCCTACCCCATACCTGATCACAGGGTTCCATCAGTGATGTTAGGATGCCCCTAGTGATGTTAGGTTTTTATGTCTGTGCTGGGCATCTGCACAAGCCCAGGTGAAAAGCGTCCCACCAGCCTCTCTCTTCTTTGCTTGTGAGGGCGCACTTTAACTCAGGTTGGATAGATATGTAGTGTTCGTTTATATAGCACACAGCTGCTCATGAACCTTCAATTTTTTTCTGTTGAGATTAAAACCTTACAGCATCCAAACATCACTGTAACCAGTCAAGGATACATAGGCAGGTTGGATCAAGAACCACTAGTTAATTAGTGGTTAGCGTGTAACATACCTAGTGCATGTGCATTGAAGTTTAAGTGCAAACACCTTAGTCAACCATTGTCATGTCATTAGGTCAAAGGGGAGAAAAGCTGGCTACAGGAGGAGCAAAGTACCAAAAACAAAAGTGAAAATGTTTGTTTACTAGAGACATCCGGCATTTTTCTTATAACTGGTCCTCTGCACTGTGCTGTTGTTCACCTTACAATTTTACGCACAGTTCTATAGCATGTGTATTGAAACCTCTATGTAAGTTATGCATGCATGTTTGGGCCAAATGTGGATCAAAAATGGCTTCCTCTCCTTGTCACCCATTTCTATACCAGATAATTTATGCTTTGCTTTTTGGAACACTTTTGGCTGACCTGCAGCACTACTGTTTGATTGCCTACTTATCCATGCAACCTTCAGACCCATGTGTTACTGCTCATCATGATGTGCAGGTTGTTTCTACACTTGATTAGATGTGTGATATCGAGGATACCGCCTTACAATAGGCCATACTGCTTACGTAAAAGAATTTTAATTGAGCATAGTTTTGGTAACCAATGGAGACGTTGCAGACAGTATCGCCAAACAGCCTTGAATTATATGATGCAATCAGATGGACTGACGCAAACAGAAGCACGGGCAGTCAGCAAAGTTGGATGTCATTCAACTTTGCTGACTCTCTGCGTCAAATCATCAGAGTAGGCTCCCACAAACGTGATGGGTGCACAGCAATGCCCCTGTTACTTCAGCACTGTAATGTAGTTTCATCTTCTTTACGACGAAACCGTTGTACTACAGACAAACTCACACGATCACGCTTCTCTGCTAATCTACATGTATCCTCTGCTAATCTACATGTATACTTATTTATTTCTACAGTAGTGCTAGCAGATGTGATACACAGCAAGTTAAAATCTCGAAGATCCTCTTCCCCTCTCTCTCCTCCTCTTTATATCCCATCATATTCCCATCTCATTTCTAAGAAAACATCTGTGCACTTCCAAAAGGTCAGTGTGGTCAGTCCAGGATATAGTGTGGTCAGCCCCGACCACTTCCAGTCCCTTAGATTTCATTTTTACGACCTTCTCATGAGCCCAGTTTCCGCTTTAATTGACCACGACCTTCCCCTACATACTTCTGGTCCCTTACTCAGAATTGCTTCATGACAAGCTTAATGATTAGTATGATGTACTAATATTTTGAGAATTTTGCAAGCATCATCCGGCACCATCAGGTTAATGACTAAGTGCCTTCTTGTCTAACAGGAAGCCCTAATGGAGATGATGTAGTTATCCCACCTGCTGCCCCCGATTCACCATTACAATTAACAGAAGCTTCTTACATGGACATGATTGACAAACATCAACGTACCAGGAATGCTGGCATGGTAACCTTCATTTTTGTGTTCAAAGAATATAGCACTGAGCATGTGATCCCCTGTGATCTGATAAATTGGTAAAGCAAACACATTATCTTACATTCTTGCCGTGGCAAAAATTGCATTTTTTGACTGATATTAGTGTTTGCCACATGGAGTAAAGCATTCAGTTTGTCTCTTCATGAAGCTATGCTTATAATTAAAAATTTTCATTATTTTTGTGATAACACATCCACAAATGGAGGTACTTTCATCTGCTGCATATACCTGTTGCTGTCAACTGTAGCAAAGATGATGTTTGAAATATTGAAGGGTTAAATTTTGGGGTTTTTTAATTTTATTTTTATTTATTTATTTTTGGGGGGGCCTTTGAGAAAGATTCAGCTAGGATTGAAACGTCAGGCCCTCCATATTTTGTGATTTGTATTTTAGGTCATTGTAGTCAGCAAGTAGTTTGCAGCAGTTTTGTATTACATAACTTTGGAAGGTTTAAACTGTCGCTGTGTATTTCCTGGACAACGTTGGGGTTGGCAAAACAAGTTATGTTTGTCCGTCAGTACAGGAAAACCATTGATCATTGTTTGGAGATCATCAGAGTCAGTCACAGGTCCATTTACAAGTCAGTCAGTCAAATGATAAACTGTGACCAAAGTAGTCCTTTGTCATTGACCTGTGGCAGACTCGACTAAAACATTGCCAATAAGACTACATTCAATTGTCTCGTCTTGCTTGGATTCAATCTAGGATCACTTTGAGTTGGATACAAGCAATATCACATTGGAAGAAGTCATGACACGAACCTTCTCCACCCAGAACTCACCCATTGTACCCTCACGAGGTTAGATTTCATGGAATTTATATTTGTCAGTATTTTTCCTTCGTTTCTGTATGTCATGAGTGCATGGGAAGAAATTCACGGCAGTGGTGCATTGGGTGGTGCATCATAATCTTCGAGTAAAGCAATCATTTTAACCGATTGTTGAGTTTTTATCATTAAAAATTAGTCACTTCCATTAAAAATGTATTGAAAACAAACATTGCAGCAGCAACCAGACTATCAAAGCGAAAGGAATTTTAAGCTCATTTGAAAATCTACAGTGCCTCATCGCCATCAGAAGATTCAGAAATGAAGTGTTATTCAAAAGCTGACTTGCAATCTTATATTTAATAACAGTAGACTTTTGTGTTGTGTATTACATTAATTTATGCAAAAAGCACACAATTGGAGTGCGCTTTACAGAAACTGTAACTTGAAGTTTCTCAGATACTTGCTGACCCATTACTCCTGGTGTATGTTTTCTCTGACACACCATGTACTTCGTTTTATTCTGTGACAGACTTCCGTGATAAATCCATGCAGCTGTCACAAAAACGGAAAGCCAAGATCAAGGACAAACTTGCCAAGAAACGGAAAAAGGGGAGACCTCCGAAGGCCACCACGCCCATCTCCGTGATGTCCATGGAAAGTCGCACCTCAGTGGCCACCACCGAGTCCTCAGGAAGTGTATCCACCAACCAGGAGGGGCCTACGGTATCTATGGATGTTGGGAAAGATGAAGATGTCAGCAGTGTGCAGAGGTAAAGTGTTGAGCGGTGTTTTTATATGCCAGCAGTGTGCAGAGGTAAAGTGTTGAGCGGTGTTTTTATATGCCAGCAGTGTGCAGAGGTAAAGTGTTGAGCTGTGTTTGTATGTCAGCAGTGTGCAGAGGTAAAGTGTTGAGCTGTGTTTGTATGTCAGCAGTGTGCAGAGGTAAAGTGTTGAGCTGTGTTTGTATGTCAGCAGTGTGCAGAGGTAAAGTGTTGAGCTATGTTTGTATGTCAGCAGTGTGCAGAGGTAAAGTGTTGAGCTGTGTTTGTATGCCAGCAGTGTGCAGAGGTAAAGTGTTGAGCTGTGTTTGTATGCCAGCAGTGTGCAGAGGTAAAGTGTTGAGCTGTGTTTGTATGCCAGCAGTGTGCAGAGGTAAAGTGTTGAGCGGTGTTTGTATGTCAGCAGTGTGCAGAGGTAAAGTGTTGAGCGGTGTTTGTATGCCAGCAGTGTGCAGAGGTAAAGTGTTGAGCGGTGTTTGTATGCCAGCAGTGTGCAGAGGTAAAGTGTTGAGCGGTGTTTGTATGCCAGCAGTGTGCAGAGGTAAAGTGTTGAGCGGTGTTTGTATGCCAGCATTGTGCAGAGGTAAAGTGTTGAGCGGTGTTTGTATGCCAGCAGTGTGCAGAGGTAAAGTGTTGAGCTGTGTTTGTATGTCAGCAGTGTGCAGAGGTAAAGTGTTGAGCGGTGTTTGTATGCCAGCAGTGTGCAGAGGTAAAGTGTTGAGCGGTGTTTGTATGTCAGCAGTGTGCAGAGGTAAAGTGTTGAGCGGTGTTTGTATGTCAGCAGTGTGCAGAGGTAAAGTGTTGAGCGGTGTTTGTATGTCAGCATTGTGCAGAGGTAAAGTGTTGAGCGGTGTTTGTATGTCAGCAGTGTGCAGAGGTAAAGTGTTGAGCAGTGTTTGTATGTCAGCAGTGTGCAGAGGTAAAGTGTTGAGCGGTGTTTGTATGCCAGCAGTGTGCAGAGGTAAAGTGTTGAGCTGTGTTTGTATGTCAGCAGTGTGCAGAGGTAAAGTGTTGAGCGGTGTTTGTATGCCAGCAGTGTGCAGAGGTAAAGTGTTGAGCGGTGTTTGTATGTCAGCAGTGTGCAGAGGTAAAGTGTTGAGCGGTGTTTGTATGTCAGCATTGTGCAGAGGTAAAGTGTTGAGCTGTGTTTGTATGTCAGCAGTGTGCAGAGGTAAAGTGTTGAGCAGTGTTTGTATGTCAGCAGTGTGCAGAGGTAAAGTGTTGAGCGATGTTTGTATGTCAGCAGTGTGCAGAGGTAAAGTGTTGAGCTGTGTTTGTATGCCAGCAGTGTGCAGAGGTAAAGTGTTGAGCTATGTTTCAGTCCAACTGTTGGTTCATGTACTAGCTCTCGTAATTGTGCGCATGATGATGTATTCACTTTGGTGACTCTCTTTCTGCCTTGAGCCGAAGCACCCCCTCAACAGTTGAAAAGAGCCATGTCAGTGAGAAGTGTTTATTTGATTGGTAGCAATGCGACTGTAACGCACGCATTTCATAATAATTATGACAATTATCGTTTGTCAACCAGCAAGAAGTCTCTGTTGCTATGAAACTTGCCCCCTCTCTTGGTCCAGCTTAGCGCTCTTTGGGGCGTATTCATTTACAGTGTTAATATTCATACATGGTATTGTGATTATGTGCTGAATTTGTGCAATATGAGTCACTTGGAAATTCCAGAAATTAGGGATCCAAAAGTGTGACATTTTTGTGTCCCTGTTACATCTGACCTTTGTTACTTGACATGGAAATATCACTGGAATCGATTTCAAACTATTAGTATTTGTTTGGCAGGTGATTTGCATTAATTTATCACTCTTGGACATTAGAAAATGTGTTCTGAACTTACAAAATCAGATGTCAGATGTGACAGGGACACGAACAAAATGGACCTCTGGAATTACCCCCTTCTTTCTCAGCAAACCCTCCAATGTTGAAGATATACATGTACAGGGATGTCTATGACTGGTGTAACATATGGCACCATATACCACTCCCTTGATTGCACATTTTATGATAATCAACCTTAGTAGTGACCTTGTGACTATCTTGTGTCACAGTTCCCAGAAGTCTGTGCTCTACCCCAACTTCTTCAGTTTCCTGCGAGACACCTTGAAGGAGTCACCTGACAGTCACATGACCCTGGCTGAGCTCCAGGCACGTACCGAGGCCTGGCAAGGTGCGCCAGTCAGCGCCCTCAATGTCTGGTTCACGCTCATGGCTTCCTGGTCTCAAGCTGTCGGCAGCATGCTGAAGTTCCTGATTGGGGAATTACCAAGCATGCCAATTAAGTCACCAGTAGTGGAGTACAGTGACACCACGCATACTTGGGGCTGGATAGGTAATGCCTATGTGATAAAAGCAATTCAACGAGCATTTTATGTGACATGAACTCTTACTTTTGTGGTTTATGGAACTTTTTTAATGGGAACAAGTTGTTTTATTCTCCAAGGGGATGGAAGAGACTCAGATGAACAGCTGACTATACTGTTCAAGCAATGGCTAACTGCAGTTCTAGAAGACAAACCTACTCCCCCTGAAGTGGAACGTCAAGCAAGCCCCACAGTGCCGAGTCCAATTAAAGTGTGAGTCTTCCATTGACATGGTTGACAGCGTAGAGTTTCATTTAAAAATGATGCTAACAACTTGAGAAGGTGTCAATATTTTGTTTTGTTGCTGCCGGAATCTGTGTCTTTAGACTTATCTAAAGAGATGGTGTTACTTCAGTGGTACCACGCTCAGGCACAAGTTTTTGTTAACTTGACACACGTGTGCATTTTTGCAGGAAGTACCCCTTGGGGCTAATTTCATGGTGCTGGGAAGCACATGATTTTGTGCTAACAGAGGCTCCACGTATGAGGGCAGTATTGAAAAAAGACATCCTAACCTCAGAGAAAACATTTACTTAACTTGGTGACACAACAGCGGAAATCTCTGTGCACCCTGGCAATTTCTTGTGTTAAAATAGCAACTGTAAAATGTTCGCCATGACGTGCACTACTGTTAAGTAAAATTTTGTGTTGTTTTGCTGGAGAAATTGCTTAACAGTAAACAGCACCATGAAAATGGGCCCTGTCGGCTCAAGGAGCAGGTAATGTACACTTCCACACAAATGGCGCCTGGGCAGTAAGGACGTCGTACTGCAGTCATCGATTATTCTATAACATTTGCCCACAGTTTTTGGCATTTTATAGGCCAGTTATGTTGATAATGATATGCAGATATGCTGCATAATCGTTGGGGACTGTATTTGCATATCCGCTACATGTCTGCTGTTGACGTGGATATGCACGTAGGACTCACTGTGATATGATTTATTGATCAGTTGATTGAGATCTTTTTATTTGGAATGAATTGATTTATGTAGACGAACTGACTATGTTGTCCGACCCAGCACACTGGAGGAGAAAGCATTGTTTAGAGCACAGGTAATGCAAGTCTTTTGCTTTGTTAGTTTTGAAAAGTCGTTACGATTTATTGGAATGTCATTAGGAACCTTTTGTGGTTCAAACTACTCAAGGAGAATGTTAATTCCTCAGCCAGTTTATTTACAAGTAGCTGCAGTTTTCTTGTGAAAACTATCGCAGTGCCTCAGCTTGTCTTAGACCAAGAGTGAAAGATGACAAATGCCGCAAAAAAAACAAGGCACAAACAGATTGATGAGGACGAAAACTCCCAGGAACTATTTCCTAGAATTTCACAAATGTTGATATGACATTTGGTTTGGTTGCCATCACCAGGAACATGAACGATATGAACAGCCCCACAAGGCTTATACATACCGCATGCATGGTTACAAGTCAGTTGTTGGACCAGTCAAGGGAGTTTATGGCAAGGAAACATCGCTGAACAAGGCAAGGGAACACTCACTACTTGTGTCTGATAGGCCACCGTACGTCACCATTCTATCACTTGGTAAGTTCTTAACGGACCAAGTAGACCTGTCATCGTATCCAAGAATTCTGTGAAGAAACCATGTTGAGAGATGACAAGAAAGAAATCTTCAGAATCAGAGGTTGGAGGGAACTGTGACGTGAACCTTTCTGCCAAAAACCTATAGCATCACATGGATTAAAATCCAATCACATATTGACATCGGAGGAATGTGATCACAGTTCACAGAGGCTGAATGTGTCACTTCTATAACCCACCTCATGCAGTATGAAAAGACATTTGTCTTTTCTCTTTAATAAAAATGAAAATTTCCTTTTCCCTATCTTCTGTCTCTTCCTAATAACTTAACTCTGCCCACATACTGAAAGAATACAGCAGTCCAACATACATGTATGTACCTTTTTTAGAGACACAACTATCGGTTTAACTGCTTAAAGTTCTGAAGCAGTTGGAGAGCTTGATGTTTAAATCATCACACAATCCTGACAATTGTGTGTTTGCTCAACCTTAAGATTCCTCAGTCTGGGATGTTGTGATTCGTAAACCCTTAGTTTATGAAGAAACCTTCTATTTCACAAGGCCTTTCCTTTTGGCCATCTGGTTTTGTGGTTTCAGTTCGCGATGCAGTTGCTAGGTTACCAAATGGGGAGGGTACCCGGGCTGAAGTCTGTGAACTACTGAAGGATTCCAAGTTCCTAGCCGATGCCACAGATAATCAAATTAACACTGTGGTGAGCGGGGCACTAGACCGGCTACACTATGAGAAGGACCCATGTGTTAAATATGATGGCAACCGTAAGCTGTGGATTTATCTTCATAGAAATCGCACTGAGGAAGAATTTGGTAAGTCATCAGGCCAGTGCCAATTGTGTCTTTCATTTTTTATCTTAACACTCCTATGCTGAAGTCACTCTTTTGGGTCACTCGGTAAATACCTCAAAGAAGCACAGCTGTGTTGTGTTGTGCACTGCACCAACTGTCCCTCACAGGAATATCAGATTGCACTTTTGTGCTGCCCAACAACTGTGCTTTACTGTTTCATGTTCATAATTGTGCAGTAAACCAAATGCAGTGAAGAGGACTGCACAAAAGACCCTGGGTCATTTTGTGCTGGCAACCTACTGTGTACACACTGAACCTGTGCATGTTTGTGTTCTGTATAGAAAACGCATGCAAGAGAGTGACTGTGGGCACTTGTGTATATTTGCTGTAAAACCAAAGGAGGGTTAAAGTATAGAAAAGACATTCTAATGCCAAGAAGAAATTCTTGACTTCAAGCTTACTATTGATTCCTTAAAACTAATTACAATTAATCATTTTGTTTTTTATATAGCATAATAGCATGATAGTTGCACACAGCAGATGAACAGTCATATGCCTGTTGATTTGCTTGTAAAAGATTTGTATTACGGATAAAATATTGCATAATTACAGATAGTTGCATCATTAAATGGTTTGCTGTAATGAAACCACTTTCCATTTAAAAAGAAGTGCACTTTGTTTACAATTCATGTTCTTGCTTCTCGAGCATATACCATATGTGACATTTTAGGGACCACAAAGTTAACAAGCGGTATCTCCCTGAGCTGCTGTGCCACTAGAATCCTCCCAAATTCCTGATGGGCGTTAACCAATGAATATCTTTATTCCTGCATGACCTCATAAATATTTTATGATTCCATGGATAACTTTGTTTGCAAAGTTAAAAACGTGACTCATTGTGGGCCTGTTTTGCACGGGGCAGGCAGCAACTTGTACATTAAAACCTTCGTCTTGAGTTTGACTGTAATTTTAGGGATATTTTTGAAAGAGAAGGATAAAAAGATAACCAGGGCTAGAAGCCATTACTGCGGTGGCCTAGCGCTTGTGGACAGGTGGTCCACCTGCTACATGTATATGACTCGTCTACCAATAGGGTATTGCAGTTTACTGAAACCAGGCATGCGTCAAGCTGAAGAATGTGCGTGTGGTGCCATTGCAGTTATGGCATCTAATCAGAGTTATCTATAAAACTGAAAAAAAAATTTGTTCTGGCGGTCATTTGATTTGCCAGTGAGACACACAAGGCCAACCGGTTCCTAACCATCACCAGGTGATGCAATGTCTGTCTGATTTGTACGCTGTTTTCAGTGGGTATGTATTTGGTACGTTTGATCACTTTCAAAATGATTTTCTGAGTAATTTTAAATTGTTCAAAGCAAATTGTTCTTGAAACATTTACTTGCAGGTGACAAATCTTATGAACTAAACTCCGCAGGATGTGACAAGCCGTGCAAAATATTTCACTTCAGCAATTAGAGTGGTTCATATTACTAACAACTCTCTAAAAAAAAGTTGGATTGTGTAATCAGGGAGGAAATTTTCTATTGTTGATAATTCACAGAACGTCTTCACTTGGAGCAAGCCGTCTCTGTTAAGGCCAAGCGATCCATACAGAAGCAGCCTAAACTGATGCATAAAGCAGTAAGTAATTTGTGGTCTCCAACTTTGGTGGGTTTCAGGCTTAAGGGGCAAGCACGTGTACTTTTGGCAAAAAAACATTACCCAAGGTCATGACTTCTACTAGTGTAGAAAATGTGGCAGAAGGGCTGTGACCGATGAGACCAAGTTTGAAAAGGCCTTGTACCAAATGTGCGCCAGCCAAATACTGGGAGAGTTCTAAACTGGCCAAGGTAACAAGGGGCCCATTCCAAGCCCTTAGCAAATTTATTTGTTAAGTACATTTCCACTGAGAATTACTCTCAAGCTCTGAAGCTGTGGTGATCGGCATTCTGATTAATGTTTTGAGTAGAAACAATAATGTGCAGGAGGTTTTGGGTCTTCTTAGAATTGCCTTGGGTTAGGATTGATAAAGGCCTGACCAAAGGACGTGGCTAGAGCTGTTTATGGAGAGAATTGGGATACGAGTGCCTGAATTATTGAAACCAAAATGGCAGATTGTGGGTCAGTGCACAATGAGCATAAGAACTGTATATTGTACTGCACATGTGCACATATAATGGACAGCCATTTTGGTTCCAAATTCTAAAGTTGTTTAAGTTGGTTCTTTTGGGATGACTGAAGGGTCGGTTGTAGGGCATAGCTAGTGAAGTGTGGTCTAATGTTTAGGACAAATTAATTTTTTTTTTTTGAGGGCTGCACTGAAGTGAAACTGTTTTTATTGTTTGTTAAATTATCCTAGAAGACTGTCATCAAGGACATGCAGCTGTTCCATCAAGCTGTTCGCCCTCCCTCTGTTCTGAGCGATACCAGTAATGACAGTATCATCAGTGTTGGCATGGGTCTGGAAACACCCAGTCCATCCCGTTCCCCTGGGAGTTCTTCTATCAGTCCTCACAGCTTTGCCAAGAGTCCTGCCTCCAGCACCACTCAGAGCCCCATTGCTGGCATCCTGGCTGGCAAAACAGGCAAGAGGGGAAGTAAGGTGGGTGCCACCGCCCAACCACAGGTGCTACAGAGGCACCTGTCATCACCGGCGGCGATCTCTGGAAGCCAGGCGCTCTCCCCACAGGTTCAAGCGCTTCTCACCCACGCCGCCATGCCCAGCGTTCTGGTGCCTACTTCTGCAGCCAGCAGCGAGGCCGGACCTTACCAGAGTGGGAACTCCCTGATCAAAGCACAGCTTCTGGCACCGCGGGGATTTGTTGCTCAGCTGACCAGCCAGCAGCTTAGTACCTCCGTGCCAAAGAGCAGTCAGGCTGTGAGAACCATCACCACCGCCACGCAGATGTCAGCAGTACCTGTACCCCCACTCATGGTGGGTCAACTCCTGTCCCATCCGGACCAAGCGCAGCACCAATCCACTGAAATCCCAGGTAGAACAGGTGATATGGTCTCCTCTACCAAACCAGGCTTGGTACCGTCAACCAACCAACCAATAACTCTGACACTTACAGGCGCTAATACTGTCTCCGATAAATCCAAGACCCAACCCTCGAGCACCATCCCTGCAGCTCTGGCCTTCCATTCCAAGCCGGGGACTCTCCCCGTGAATGTAACGCTCACCCTTAAGGGGGCCACAGAGGAGAAAAAAGCAGCAACAGGTGGGGGTACTTCACGGGGACACGGTGGAAAGACGAAACTGCCAACTGTGGGAGGTCTCCTGGCAGGACTAGGAATGCCACTGGAAGGAGTCTCTACATCAAGAGTTGGAAGGAAGTCCTCATCAAAGGCTAAATCTCCTCCGCGTGCTTCCGTCTCAAAAGCAGCAGCATCCCAGAGCTCCATCCAATCCCCTGTCTCCAGGAAGAAGTCCCAGCCAAAAGCTGAAGCACCTGCCATTGACAAGGTCCTCACCCTCCAGGCTGTCACATCGGCTACTTTGGTCCCTCCTCAGAAGCCACCCCTCCTCGCCTCTCCAATGATCGTGGGCAGTGTTGCAGCTGGTGTCCATCAGCCGTCAGCCTCAGGGCTTATCTTCCAACCCCAAGTTGCAGCCACCGCCAAGCCTTCTTCAACCAATTCCAGTAAGACAGCCACTCTGACAGTCACTCAGGCCTCTGCGATCCGTACACTGACATCCCTAGCCTCACAGCAGACACTTCAGGACAAACCTCACCTTGACAGAAGCAACATTGCAACCAGTCAACAAACCCACTCTGAAATCCCCTCCATACCTATGTCCCTGTTCATGGCTTCATCAGGACCTCAGGGTGCAACTATGGGCCAAGGGGTAAAATCAGTGTCAGTGGTGGGATCCCTGCACCAAGGCGCAATCCCCTTGATCACAAACCCCTTGCTGTCTACAGGTATTCCAGCCAGTCTGACACCGGGGAAGGGTGTGATTCTTCAGGTCCCCATTGGCTCCAAGCGGGTCTCTGCCATCCCAGCTGCCATTAGCAAACAGAAATGCACTGCTCCTGTCATCCTGACCTCTTCAACTTTGACCTCTTCTCTCATGACCCCAGTGGTAACTCAGGAATCAACCAATGCATCAAGAGATCAGACTGAGCCATCCACAAAGAAGTCTGAAGAAGTTTCTACAAACCAAGTGGCCAAAGACTTCTCCAAGACTCCCTGAACCAATGTAATGATTTCCCCTATGATCCCCTCTGATGAATTACCCCTTCATCATCTAAGCAGAGCCAGGCTAGTGGGATCATTTAGATTGGTTGCCTGATGTGCAGGCTGTTTCCATCCATTGCACGATGAAGATTTTTATTCTCTTATGGTCTTATACTCTTGCCAAGCATATGCGACCTGTCACGACAAACTGAGCGTAAAGTTGCTTTCAGCCGTTTCCTATTATGAGGGTTTAAAATCAAATACACTGTATTGAAGTGGAGGTCAATATTTGGATTTTGTAATATTTGGACAGAGAAACCTGTCAATTCAATTTTTTTTAGCAGGATCAGATATTTCAAATTGTCATTTCCTCAGCAATTCTGATGATAGCATTATTTTTTGCGTGGTCAGAAATGTTGAAACAGACACAGAGCTGCTAGACAAATGTCACACTGTCACCTTATACTTTTACCCTAAGTGTTCCTATAGGTGTACAAAGCTCTCTTCTGCTGCATTTAAAAATACCAACTTATCAATTTTTGAAACTTCCGACTTTCTGCTCATTTTTTAGTGACATGTCATACATGTATACGTATTGTGACTGTGGAAAGTTTCAACACAGAAAACCCTTGTGAAAATACACCTTTTAGGTGTTACAAATGCAAAGGTAGATATTTGTCATTAAATTTCAAGTGTCCATGAACATATTTTATTAATATTGATTTTAAGACATACAAACATGCTAATGTCGAGTTTAGAATGATATAATGAGGGTACATGATACAATATACAAGATATAGGTAGAATTACAGATTTAAGAGAAATCATGTCACATTTGAATTGTCAACTTTTCAGTGAGTTTGGTGTTTATAACAATTGCTTTTCACAAGCGGGGTTTCCCAGTTTAGTGTTTCCGAGGTCGACAGTTTGGTAGTTTCCACTGTTATTTACGGTAGTTTAATATTTAAAAACAGACTGAACATTATCAAGATATGGAAAAAAGCTTGGTCGAAAGACGAATCCTGCAGTCTCGTTAAAAGAAACTTTAAATAAGCAAACTCATAAAGTATTACGTGCATATAAACTACTGGAAGGTTTGATTGGTCAGTTTTATGACTTCATCAGCAAATCAAAGAATGCAAGTATTTTCAGCGGAAATTACACAGTAGCCAAGTGGTATTTTGTTTTTGAAATTGTTGGTGAAATTTCAAGTCATAAACAGCTGTACATGTTTTGTTTGTCTAGGCAAAATCATGGGAGAAAAAAAACTTCCTCTCCATATGAACATTCTAGCTTACTTTTCACTTTTCAAATGATTTGCACAGAGAAATATCGAAAAATTATTCATTTCTCACCAAAGGGATAGAATTATCTACTGTATAGAATTTTAACCAAGTCAGAATGGTTCAACCGAGCACTGAAATAGAAAATATTGCCCTTCCATTTCTTGAATTAAAATCTTGTAACTAATACATTGTACATGTACAACAGACACTGTTTCACTATTGCATTAACATAATTCTTGAATATCCAATGTGTATACTCACAGTTTTTTTTTTTTTATTTTTTGCGTATTTGTGGCGATTGTTTCTTTTTCAGTAACTGATCAGTGGGGGAATCTTAGTATCTCTTTTGTTTATTCTGATCATTCAAATCAAGTTGTCTACACTACAAGAAGGTACATTGACTATACATGTATACAGCTTCTTTTAAAAGTTCACTTACAAGCCTACTTTGCCAACAAAGTTAAGTTTCGCTGTCTACGGATTTGTGACTAGCATTCCTTCCTGCAGTTAGAAATTTACATATGCTTTTATTTTTACGTAGAAGCCACAGACATGACAGATGTGAAGCATAAATTTTGCAAGCAGCAACAGTTAGTTTGAAATTTGAAACCCTTTGTCGTTTTTCTCGGATGTCTACTCTTAATGTCGCTTCATTTGGTGCACCTCAGAATCACGGCTGAAATCCTGACCCAACTGCAATCAGTTCAGTCTCCATTACTGTGCCTCTTATCAACTAAAACATTTTCTTCAAAAATTCAAACAGATCATATTCATTACCTTTATTATTGGAAGAACTTTTAAAGACTTTAATTTGAACACTTGACAGGTTTAATCGTACGTGTACCACACGCATTGATAGTCGATGGTTATTAACACAAAAGGAACATATGACCCAGTGTAAATACTATGCTAATGTTCAGACAGAACAAAGCAAAGTCTTTTCCAGAATTTAATCAGAATTGATTATTTGTCAGTTAAACCTACTATGAACAACGAACTACGTGCACTTTGTTGTTCTTTTTTATGAAGGCACACAACTAATCTTCTACAGATATTAACTAGTTTTCCTACTTTAAACATTATCATAGAAGTACGTGTACACGGCCTGTACAGCTAGCATCCAACGCTGCTCCTCATCGAACTGACAACCAGGCACAATCCATTGTTTACGTACGCAGATAGACGGAGCAATGATGAAACACAATAAACCTAGATCTCAACTAGATTGATAGGTATGCCAAGATGCACTAGGACTTCGTTGAAAGCAAACAATGTGAAAATCTCCTTAATGCAGTACTGTTGCACACTTCCTAATAAGACTACTAGTCGAAAATGACACATTTTAATGTCAATATTGGTTAAACATGATTTGTGCAGTGTGATTTTAAAGTTCAAATAACATGTACATGTAAGTCCTATTTGCAAATGGCGAAATAACTGGAAAAATAAAAAGTCACCTTGGTTAAAAAAAAGGAAACAAAAAATTCTTCTCTTGCGCTAAACTATTGTCAAAGACGTCATTATTTAAACGAGACAGGGTGTGTGGAAAACTCCACGAATGTTTAAAATATGCATGGTTACAATTATGAAGGACTACGTACACGAGAGAAAAAGTAAGACGACAATGAGCGTACAAACTATGACGAGTGAAAAGAACAATGGCAGAATCATTATCGTAAATGACGTCATTATTTAAAAGCATGAAATTGCAATTTACATGGCCGTAACACTTTGTAATCACTACATGTAAGTTATTGAGACACAATGGATAATATATATGAAAGAAAAAGTAAGACGACAGAACACAAACTACAATAATAATTGTTTCCATATTAAGCTATCAATTTCAAAGTATGATAATGCAAAAACTTTTACATAAGCACAATGATCCATTTTAACAGCAAAACGAGACCCCAAATGTCATGAAGTTTACGCAGTCCAATTTCGTCTCCCAGGTCGCGAACTCCAGAGAATTCGGCCAACAACTGATTTTGTTCTGTATCTCCGTTTTTTGTGTACATCTTTAAGTGCATTTTGGTTCCTTTCTCACCATTCCAACCAAATGAAAACAAAATCGCGTAGCAAAGTCTTGATAACAACTGATTATAACTGTATTGAAACATGATGAACGGTGGATTTAAGGTTGTTTTCAAATTCTAATCTAATTGATAAGAAAATTCCATCGGATTGCGTTATACATTTTCGGAAGTTATTGTAAATTAAGGTAATTAGAATATTTGCTGCTATCATGGGATTTACTATATCTACCTTAGAAATGCACTCAATTCTCAAAACCATATTTGCAACAAATGAAGACAAAGGCCAAAGATACCAATATACATGTATATATCTAATAACATCATGCTCTAAGTGTAAGCAAATTCAAAATAATGAAATAATGTTGTAGATATGTTACCAAATTTATACCCAAAATCCCAGCCCTAATTCCTACATAATGGTTTGGTCTTTTTTAGCTAATTCATATCAATACAAAATCAAGGTTGATTTTTAATAGGAATTCAAACACATGGATCGGAGCTCGTAGGCTTACAAAAGTAGCACTAACCCCCCCCCCCGAACTAACAAGATTTATCCACATTTAAAAACTGGTTCGCTTTGAATATACATCTATTCTGCTTAATATTTTCCCGTATTTTCCCATTTCAAGGCAATCGATGTTTGTTTAACAGTTTCATAAATCATTTCCTGAATTCCGGCTAAAAGACTATTTGAAATACACGGGTGAACAAAATTAAGTATAAGGTATCCGTTTACAAGTCTTATAAGCCAACAGCTAAACTGCTTTGTTGAGGGTTTGATGACAGTATACAATTTAGTCATTTCCTTCCACCGTTTTGTTAAGTGACTGAGGATCAAAATGCTTTTTAAAAACAATTTCTAAGTAAAACAAAAACAGCAGATCACTGGTGTGAGTACACGTTAGGAACAACCTAGCAGAAGGATCAGAAAATGCTGTACAAAATTCTTTGACCTGACTGTGTTTAGGCCTTGTCTGATTCAGCTGTCTGTCGTAGATAGTGGATGTCCTCGCTAGCCAGTAATACCATACACGCTTGGTATAACTTGTTGCAAGACTTCAAAACTCAGCCTAATGCATGTCAGTTTCATCGATAAACTTGATAAATAACGGGTGATTTTAAAAATAAAATCCCCAGCTATGTCTCCAGCTCCATTTTCAAACTACTTTTTCTTATTATACTTGAGTTCCGATAATGAAGATTCTACTCAACACACCCTCATTATCTGCCGCAAGAAATTCATGACCATCGTGTTCAGTCCACGTTTAGGGTATTTGTCTTTCAATTAAAGCACTGAAGTCTTCTGAATGTTTATGGAACCCAAGACAAAACTCGGCCTTACAGACTAATCCGATAATGAGAAGGGGTTCTTGACCTTTGTCTTTATTTAATCAATGTCGATTTTACCAGCTCATCTGAAAGAGCATCAACTTATCAGGACTTGCCAGTACAAGCACCTTGTTCCCTGTAATAGCTGCGTCTATAACATCCCGAACATTTCCAAGCACTGAACACCCTATGAAGGTGCCATCTTGGATGTACTGATGTACATGAACCTCCTCAGGGGCAGACTTCACTGACAAAACTACGATTATGTAATCACTGCCATCACTACAAAGGCCAACGCACTTAATATCTTTCTCTTTAGCTGCTTCTACTGTAGGACTGATGGAGAAATTAATGCAAGTTGCCTCGCTGATTTCCAAACTTTGGACAATCGGTGGACTCCTTGAGCCAATAAGAAGTTCTTGGTCTCTCCATGAAGCCAAAAAGTCGGGATTTATAGTAACAGACTGGCCCCAAATCCTGCGACCTTCAGAGAAATCCAGTAGCATGATCATTTGCTTACCGCTGAAGCTAATGGTAAATCTGTCCTTTCCGTAGCTCGCAATAGCAACGATTTGTTGCCTGTAGAACGGCCCAAGGGGCAATCGTTGCAATGTTCCTTGCCAATCAGATTTTGGTCCAAACAGGTTTGTCCATATCGAATCCTTTTTCTGTGTTGCGCAAAAACAGCTTCCATCCGGAAGTGACGCTACCCAGTGATCTAATCCACAAACAAGAAACAAAGAACATACTAATTGAAGTAAAAATGCAAATTCTGAGGGTGTAGACTGAAAAGTCGTTATTTTGGAGCCATCAGCTGTCAAGATATAATAATTACAATAATGTTTTACTGATAACCATGACTACATTAAGAAACAAATCTATGCACACATGTTCAGCGTGTATCAAGTTAGTTCGTATAGCTCGATAGATCCTTTTACATTATGCCGGTTCGTGCCACCATTAGGCGAGTTTTGGTGTCCGTAAACCAATGATGGATCACTGATCATGCTTTGAGGCTTTGTGGACTTCCCAAATTTCAAAATGACTAAAAATGCACTGAAATAGGGAGGGAAATTGTAAAACAAAGCTACAAACACACCTCTGCAGTGCTTCACTCAAGATTTGTCGCCGGGAGAGGCAGACTTGGACGGAGGTTTGTAATTGAGGGAGTTCAGACCTGAATTGCCCTGAAATAATTCATAACTCGTAACGCTAATGCTCCAGGTTACATTTCAGGGGAATGGGATGATTTTTCAGAAACAAACAAAAACATCATAAAAATAACAAATAACCTCTTGAGAAGAGGCTAAAGCCCCCTATGCAAAAGAGATAATAAATAAAGCAGTTGGTGTGATAGTAGAGCATTTGTCTTCTCTATGTGGCAAGGTAAAATAGAGTATATTCTCGACACCGAGTTGAAACCAGTGATGGTCCATGGTTGTACAGTACATTTCGTTTCGTTTCATTTCATATTGGTTTATTAAAATCCATTTTCGCAGTTAAAAAACTGAATTACAATGGACTTAACAATTAACATAAAAATAACCAATTAAAACAAAAATTTTTAAAAATCAGAATTAAATAGTTACAAAATATTCAACAGCATCTACCATTACAATTTACACTCACAAAATATTAAACCATGTAACATGACTAATGACCAGCATTTGATTACTACCAGAGTTGTTCAAATTAATATTTCATTTTCATATTTCCAAAGGTTGTGTCCGCATGAAGTGTGTAGACATAAATGATTTCATAATATGGACTTCATCAGTTTATCTGCATTCACCATACTGCAGTTTGATAAACCTGATATTCATTGAATTCCCCTTTCTTCTTTATTTAAATCCTACCAAGCTGTGCTTTGAAAACTAGGGAAGCAAATTCGAAAGGTGTAGTGTGTTACAGGGGGTTCATATATTTTTGCAGGGTTTAAACACAGTACATGCGTTTAATACCAAACCAGTGTGTTGAATTTGCCTTCTGAAGTTCGAGACAGATTTTTCTTAAAAACCCTATGGCTGTCGATATGGTTGATTCATATTCTTTTCAAGCAATTTAAGTTCATATAGATCGAGCGTTGCGGGCATGACGGAGGACGCTATTCTTTTTCGGAAAAATGAAGGCCTACTGATGAATTATTCTTGTGATAAATTGTCAATTTACAAAATGCCACTGGTGCTTTTAGTGGGCCTTTATACATACGGTATTTTATTTTCCTTTTTGAACTGGAAAAATGATTTCAAAACAGAATTGAAATACCTGTATGAATGACACATTTTCTTTCAAATCTGGTCTTGGTCTATTTTCCCCAAAAATATCATATTTCGGAATTTATTTCCAATTTTGTACAATCTTGATAACTTATGCGGTGGTTCAATGTTGTCAAATCCATTTTGGATTATCTCCATGAACTTTATTTTCTGAAAAAAGTTACTGTCTTTTTCCGTAAACAAAAATGTCGGCCTACCTTCGGCGTCGTCTGCTTCGACAGTCCGCAGCAGATTGATCAAGTGCGCATGCGCTAAATCTGAACTAAATGGTACACAAGGCATGAGAGTGAACGTACGAGAACATCTTTAAAAACTATTGATCCAATAACTAAGGCTTCTTTGTGGTCTCGGATTAAAATTCTCGGGCTTTTGTAGAATAGAGCTGCGTTTTGTGGTATGAAACTTGACTCAATATCATCAAAGTATCACAGATGTAACTTTTTCTGACAGAGTGTTTAATTGTGAAAAACTACAATGTAAAAATGAGTAATTTATTATTGAACAAATACAATGTGGGACTAGAAGATGTATTAAGAAAACCATGGCGGGAAATAAACCAACAGAAAAATTGCCAAGCACATTGGTAAACTGAATGGGTACGCGGGGCAACTGAGTCCATCCAAAGACTGTGAACCTCTAAATTAAGTTGTTCCAAAGGTCTGCAGGCAAGGGTGTCATAACGGGGGCGGCCTCGGGCGCCAGCCGCCGAAAACGATCCATCTGAAAACGAGATAGAGCATCAGCGATGCCATTATCGAGACCAGGTACATGGCGTGCCTTAAAGTGGATATTTAACCTCAAACAAAGCACTACAAACATACGAACCAATTTCATAATTCTGGGACACTTTGATGTTTGGCTATTAATAATCGCCACCACTGCCCCATTATCACACCAAAATATGACACGCCGGTTTTGCAAGGCCGGGCCCCATAAGCGCAACGCGAGGGTGATCGGGAAAAGTTCGAGAAAAGTAATGGATAAATTCAAGGAGTGCCATTTCAGTGGCCACATGCCTTGCGTCCAACGCCCATTAAAGAAAGCTCCGAAACCGAACTGCTGGGATGCGTCCGTATACAAGTGCAAGTTGCCACTAGAATACCATACCTCCTGAGGCAAAATAACCGAACCATTAAAATGGAACAAAAATTCCCGCCAAGCCAGCATGTCGACCCGCGCACCAGATGAAATACGGATACGATGATGTGGTTTCTGAATGCCGCTTGTGAGATGGAAGAGACGACGCAAGAAGGCCCGACCCGGCCGTATGGCCTTACAAACGAAATTTAAGCTACCCAGCAATGATTGAAGATGTCGTAGGGTGACTTTACGCTTGGACAAAGTGCAATCCAACTTCGCCAGAATTGCAAGGACCTTGGCCGTAGGAACCCGAATCTGTTGGGCAACTGTATCAATCGTTAAGCCCAGGAAGTCTAAGCATGTCACTGGCCCCACTGTTTTGTCACTGGCCAAAGGAACACCAAAGTCCCGGCAAACTACTGTGAAAGAAGTAAGCGCATGTGCGCACTCGTTGGATTGCCCTTCGCCCACAAAGAGAAAAATCATCCAAATAGTGGAGAATATGTGGAGTAGCTGCCAGCTTGCGAGTGCAATATTCGAGAAAGGTGCTAAATCGTTCGAACGTGGCACAAGAAATGGAGCAACCCATGGGCATGCACTTGTCGTAATAAAATGAACCGTCGAACGAAAAACCGAGTAAATCATAATCATCGGGATGAACAGGGAGTAAACGAAAAGCTGATTTTATATCTGACTTGGCCAGAAGGGCTCTGGGGCCCAAACTAGAAACCAATTCAACAGCATCATCAAAAGTCGTATAAGACACCGCAGCCTTGGCTGGGTCAATATGATCATTAACTGAATCACCCAAAGGAGACGAAAGGTTATGAATGAAACGGAACTCACCAGGAGTTTGTTTCGGCACTAAACCTATCGGAGAACAACGAAAATTGGGAAATGGGGGACTGGGGAACGGGCCAGCAATCCTACCCAAACGTAACTCACGGTCAAGTTTGCATTTCACTACCTCTCTATTTTGTCGAGCAGAGATCAAATTACGGGCAGAAGTGCTAACCCGAGGACCCGTATACCCTATACAGAAACCAGACGTAAAACCCTCCAACAGCACCTGAGCGGCATGCCTGTCACCATATGATGCCAAAAAGGGGCGCAGTTTATTTATTCTTACCGGCGTTGGGAGGTGTGGTTGGAGTGAGTGTTCCCCGCACCGAGCGAGGGCCGCCACGGCAAGAGGAGGCGGAATGGCCGATGGACAAACAGGTTGCGCATTTGTGGGCAAAACGACAGGCGGGTCTGAAGCAGTGGCCGCGGTTGAAATCGAAACAGATTCCGGTAGCGTGCTCACGCTGGGCGGTGCGGCTTGCCCCAATATTGGTGTGACCGATTGCCCGTTGGTGGTTGCCCTGGTTCGAATAGGGACGAAAAATGGCTTGTTGGACGGGCGCACCGACCAACGTTAGCCATAGTTCAGCGTCAGTGCTGGCCCACGACCGAGACGGCATGCGAGCTTGGCGCAACCTGAATTGAATATCATAGTCGCGCCACCCATAGCCTACTCGCCGAAAAGCAGCCGAACGGACGGTGTCGGCATATTTTAGCAGCTGCCTTGCCTGAGTAGGGTGCCGCATCAAATAGATTGATGCAAAAATTAAAAAAGCCGAGGTCCACTGTTCAATTGAGGTGATCCGAGGGGGTGGATTGTGGGAACGAATTTGCCATGCTGGGGAATCGCGCGACCCAATAGTAAACACGCAGTCACTGGTACTATTGACACTGCTAGTGGGCCGCAAGAGAAGCGCAAAATCTACAAATTCCCCATTCCAAATTTTGTCCCGAAGGTGTTTAGAAACCCCAGACCCAAGATCATCGCAAACACTTGTTAGGGGCGTGACATCGCCACCCCCTACACCCGACGAAGTGGTAACGGACATAACCGAGTGAACAATAGGGGGAGACGCAACCGAAATGGCCGGGCCATCAGGGGCAGATGCGATAGAAACTACTGGTCTAGGCGTTAGCTCTGACGGGATAGAAAAAGACTCACCCGATGAAACAGCAGTCGTCTGTGCGATGGGCGCCGAGGATTCACACGGAACATCAGCCGGCGCGATGCGGTCCGAACGAGGCCACCCCCTTGGTCTCGACCCCTCATCGCCGGCAGTGCGCCACGTTGTTTTTGCTGCCAGTGACATCTTTTCCCAATCACTGGAAGGGGATGGACTACACGTGATATCCTCTCCCAAAGCTGCAAATAAATTTCAGAATGTAGAAGACGACTAACTTACGAAGGATACTTTGCAAATTTACAACAACACTGATTATTTATCCCACAATAAACCGAACGAACCGACCTGGCAAACTGCTCAGACAAAAGTGACCAGCACTCACAATGGTTCTGCCTCTGAAGCTGTAATTAAATAGCTGGGTCGTAAATCCAGCGCCTGTGTGGTCAGCGGGGGAATTTACTCCAGCAACCCCGCCTAGCGGCAATAAACTATTTGAAGCCCCAATGGGCCTAAAATGAATTAAACAGCGTGGATGAAGGAAATACCCAGCACCAACCCATGGACTTCTTAAAACATTATCACCTTTTTACATGTACAACTGCTGGTTTACTTTGGTCATTTGACCAACACTACGTCATAACAATACGTTTTATTAATAACACGTTTTTGCACTAATAATAGTTTGATATAAGTTATTTCAAAAAGTAAGAAATTGACTTTAGATTAAGAGAATCTAATTCTCAGTGGTATAAAGCATAACTGAGAACTTTCAAGATCAATGATTCGATGATACAGACCATTGCTAATTAAAAAGGATTATAACTTTGCTAAGATAGTCTGATGAAAAAGAAATGAGATTTACTCACCACTTAGAAGATAGTCGTCATCTGTAAACACGCCGGCGTGAGCAATCAAAGAAACATGAGACAAAGCTTTGTTACTAAATTAGTGGAAATTAATTCATCACTACATCTTTACATGCATTCGGTCTGAATTCAGTTGAATAACGTGGATGAAGGAAATATTCCTGCAGTGTTAAAGAAATGATTGCAGTCTAAGCAATCTGTTTTTAAAAATCTAAATCCTTTCTCTCAACTTTTACTCGATCAAATACTAGCGATGGAAAATGGAAATGCTCCGTATAAAGTCATCAAGAAGGGATGGTAGTTGCAAGCAATTATTTTTGTCTTCTTTCACCTTGCTCTAAACCGTGGACATTTTAAAAAAGTTTATTCGCAAAAACTTGAGAACACTACTGGTGCTTTTGGTTTATACATACGGTAAATTATTGCAATTTTTTCAGTGGAGAAATGATTTAATAACGCAATTGAAATACCTGAACGATTGACGCATTTTTTCCAATCTGGTCTTGGTTGATTTTCCCCAAAAATATCATATTTTGGAATTTATCTCCAATTTTGTACAATCTTGATAACTTATGCGGTGGTCCACTGTTGTCAAATCAATTTTGTGGTATCGGATTATCTCCATGAACTTTATTTTCTGAAAAAAAGTTACTGTCTTTTCCGTGAACAAGAATGTCGGCCTACCTTCGGCGTCGTCTGCTTCGACAGCCCGCCCCAAATTGATCAAGTGCGCATGCGCTAAATCTGAACTAAATGGTACACAAGGCATGAGAGTGAACGTACGAGAACATCTTTAAAAACTATTGATCCAATAACTAAGGCTTCTTTGTGGTCTCTGATTAAAATTCTCGGGCTTTTGTAGAATAGAGCTGCGTTTTGTGGTATGAAACTTGACTCAATATCATCAAAGTATCAAAGATGTAACTTTTTCTGACAGAGTGTTTAATTGTGAAAAACTACAATGTAAAAATGAGTAATTTATTATTGAACAAATACGCATAATACGTTTCACTTACAGTACTCCTCACACGCGACTGGCGTTTCAAACGCTCTACTTCGTTTGCCTTTGTCGATGCTTTGCGGTGTGTCTTCTGAGAAATCTGCGAAAACTTAGGAATGGAAAATTAGATTTTTTTAAGAACAAAAGTTTCATCAGCCCGCTTTGAAGACGACAAAATAACAGAGAAGACTCAGTGCATGGGATCTTTCAATCATGAAATGAGTTAGTCGTGTTTAATCTCTAAAAACAAAGGACTGCATTTGCCCGTTTTCAGTTACATGTGCCAGTTTTTGCGACAGCAATCTTTTCATTTGAATAATTAGAAAAGCAAGAAACTGACTTAGAATAGGGAAATCCTATTCTCAGTGGTGCAAATAATAACTCATAGAATTGTCAACACCAATGATTTAACGATACAAATCATTGGCCATTTAACAGGATTATAATTTGATGACATAGTTCATAACAGCCGTTCTCTGTAACCAGCCTGGCAGCAGCTGTCAAACAACTATAAGACATAGCACGATGAAATACACCAGTGAAAAGTAATTGATCACTCTATTGTTACATGCATTCGGCCTGAATTCATTTAAATAACGTGGATGAAGGAAATATTTCTGTAATGGTAAAGAAATGATTGCAGTCTAAGCAATCTGTTTTTAAAAATCTGACTCCTTTCTCTCAACTTTTACTCGATCAAATACTAGCGATAGAAAACGGAAATCCTCCGTATAAAGTCATCAAGAAGGGATGGTAGTTGCAAGCAAGTATTTTTGTCTTCTTTCACCTAGCACCAAACCGTGGACATTTTAAAACAGTTTATTCGCAAAAACTTGAAAACACTACTGGTGCTTTTAGTTTATGCATACGATAAATTATTGGGTTTTTTTTCAGTGGAGAAATGATTTAATAACGCAATTGAAATACCTGAACGATTGACGCATTTTTTCCAATCTGGTCTTGGTTGATTTTCCCCAAACATATCATATTTTGGAATTTATCTCCAATTTTGTACAATCTTGATAACTTATGCGGTGGTCCAATGTTGTCAAATCAATTTTGTGGTATCGGATTATCTCCATGAACTTTATTTTCTGAAAAAAAGTTACTGTCTTTTCCGTGAACAAGAATGTCGGCCTACCTTCGGCGTCGTCTGCTTCGACAGCCCGCCCCAAATTGATCAAGTGCGCATGCGCTAAATCTGAACTAAATGGTACACAAGGCATGAGAGTGAACGTACGAGAACATCTTTAAAAACTATTGATCCAATAACTAAGGCTTCTTTGTGGTCTCTGATTAAAATTCTCGGGCTTTTGTAGAATAGAGCTGCGTTTTGTGGTATGAAACTTGACTCAATATCATCAAAGTATCAAAGATGTAACTTTTTCTGACAGAGTGTTTAATTGTGAAAAACTACAATGTAAAAATGAGTAATTTATTATTGAACAAATACGCATAATACGTTTCACTTACAGTACTCCTCACACGCGACTGGCGTTTCAAACGCTCTACTTCGTTTGCCTTTGTCGATGCTTTGCGGTGTGTCTTCTGAGAAATCTGCGAAAACTTAGGAATGGAAAATTAGATTTTTTTAAGAACAAAAGTTTCATCAGCCCGCTTTGAAGACGACAAAATAACAGAGAAGACTCAGTGCATGGGATCTTTCAATCATGAAATGAGTTAGTCGTGTTTAATCTCTAAAAACAAAGGACTGCATTTGCCCGTTTTCAGTTACATGTGCCAGTTTTTGCGACAGCAATCTTTTCATTTGAATAATTAGAAAAGCAAGAAACTGACTTAGAATAGGGAAATCCTATTCTCAGTGGTGCAAATAATAACTCATAGAATTGTCAACACCAATGATTTAACGATACAAATCATTGGCCATTTAACAGGATTATAATTTGATGACATAGTTCATAACAGCCGTTCTCTGTAACCAGCCTGGCAGCAGCTGTCAAACAACTATAAGACATAGCACGATGAAATACACCAGTGAAAAGTAATTGATCACTCTATTGTTACATGCATTCGGCCTGAATTCATTTAAATAACGTGGATGAAGGAAATATTTCTGTAATGGTAAAGAAATGATTGCAGTCTAAGCAATCTGTTTTTAAAAATCTGACTCCTTTCTCTCAACTTTTACTCGATCAAATACTAGCGATAGAAAACGGAAATCCTCCGTATAAAGTCATCAAGAAGGGATGGTAGTTGCAAGCAAGTATTTTTGTCTTCTTTCACCTAGCACCAAACCGTGGACATTTTAAAACAGTTTATTCGCAAAAACTTGAAAACACTACTGGTGCTTTTAGTTTATGCATACGATAAATTATTGGGTTTTTTTTCAGTGGAGAAATGATTTAATAACGCAATTGAAATACCTGAACGATTGACGCATTTTTTCCAATCTGGTCTTGGTTGATTTTCCCCAAAAATATCATATTTTGGAATTTATCTCCAATTTTGTACAATCTTGATAACTTATGCGGTGGTCCAATGTTGTCAAATCAATTTTGTGGTATCGGATTATCTCCATGAACTTTATTTTCTGAAAAAAAGTTACTGTCTTTTCCGTGAACAAGAATGTCGGCCTACCTTCGGCGTCGTCTGCTTCGACAGCCCGCCCCAAATTGATCAAGTGCGCATGCGCTAAATCTGAACTAAATGGTACACAAGGCATGAGAGTGAACGTACGAGAACATCTTTAAAAACTATTGATCCAATAACTAAGGCTTCTTTGTGGTCTCTGATTAAAATTCTCGGGCTTTTGTAGAATAGAGCTGCGTTTTGTGGTATGAAACTTGACTCAATATCATCAAAGTATCAAAGATGTAACTTTTTCTGACAGAGTGTTTAATTGTGAAAAACTACAATGTAAAAATGAGTAATTTATTATTGAACAAATACGCATAATACGTTTCACTTACAGTACTCCTCACACGCGACTGGCGTTTCAAACGCTCTACTTCGTTTGCCTTTGTCGATGCTTTGCGGTGTGTCTTCTGAGAAATCTGCGAAAACTTAGGAATGGAAAATTAGATTTTTTTAAGAACAAAAGTTTCATCAGCCCGCTTTGAAGACGACAAAATAACAGAGAAGACTCAGTGCATGGGATCTTTCAATCATGAAATGAGTTAGTCGTGTTTAATCTCTAAAAACAAAGGACTGCATTTGCCCGTTTTCAGTTACATGTGCCAGTTTTTGCGACAGCAATCTTTTCATTTGAATAATTAGAAAAGCAAGAAACTGACTTAGAATAGGGAAATCCTATTCTCAGTGGTGCAAATAATAACTCATAGAATTGTCAACACCAATGATTTAACGATACAAATCATTGGCCATTTAACAGGATTATAATTTGATGACATAGTTCATAACAGCCGTTCTCTGTAACCAGCCTGGCAGCAGCTGTCAAACAACTATAAGACATAGCACGATGAAATACACCAGTGAAAAGTAATTGATCACTCTATTGTTACATGCATTCGGCCTGAATTCATTTAAATAACGTGGATGAAGGAAATATTTCTGTAATGGTAAAGAAATGATTGCAGTCTAAGCAATCTGTTTTTAAAAATCTGACTCCTTTCTCTCAACTTTTACTCGATCAAATACTAGCGATAGAAAACGGAAATCCTCCGTATAAAGTCATCAAGAAGGGATGGTAGTTGCAAGCAAGTATTTTTGTCTTCTTTCACCTAGCACCAAACCGTGGACATTTTAAAACAGTTTATTCGCAAAAACTTGAAAACACTACTGGTGCTTTTAGTTTATGCATACGATAAATTATTGGGTTTTTTTTCAGTGGAGAAATGATTTAATAACGCAATTGAAATACCTGAACGATTGACGCATTTTTTCCAATCTGGTCTTGGTTGATTTTCCCCAAAAATATCATATTTTGGAATTTATCTCCAATTTTGTACAATCTTGATAACTTATGCGGTGGTCCAATGTTGTCAAATCAATTTTGTGGTATCTCATTATCTCCATGAACATTATTTTCTGAATTCTGAAAAATTATTGTCTTCATTTGTGGACAGGAATGTCGGACTGCGTTCGACGTCGTCTGCTTCGACAGTCCGCAGCAAATTGATCTAGTGCGCATGCGCTAAATCTGAACTAAGTGGAGAGTGAACGTATGTGAACATCATAAATATAGACTATTGAATGAATAACTAAGGCTTATTTGTGGTATCCGATAGAAATTCTCGGGCGTTTGTAGAATACAGTTGTGTTTTGACTTGAGAAAGCAGTAATTCGTTTCTATCAGGACTGAAGAATTTATGACAGGTTTCCATGAAATTAAAACATTAAATGGAAGTATACGGAGCATGAGGTTTGAAAGATAAACTTATTTCCAAACACATTTGGTTTGTGATGACAATAGCTGAACTAACCCCTTTCTCATTGTTGTGTATGAATTAACTCTTCACCATAATGTGTGTGCAGGCTTCTCATATAATCTTCAATAATAAGTTTCCTCTGCCTTTTTGTTTCAAACGCATATGTGCGGTTACCTTCATGTAATTTCGGCTCCATCAGGCGCTTTCCCGATGTATTGTAGACAATCATACCTTCCTTATATCCAATCAATATCTCGTCCCCAAATGCAGTGATGTTCTTTATGGTAACTTCAACCTCTTCTGGTTCACGCCTGGCGCCGAAGCTTGCAGTACGTCTCGTAGACCGAGGTTCAATCACAGTAGTTGGTGTAAAGGATGCACCGAATACCACTGTACCAAGTCGCGCGTCGCTACTTTCTTGAAAAGCAATTTTTTCCACACCATTCGGCATCTTCACTGGAGTTTGCATGAGAAGTAGCTTGATATCGGTGTCAACGATCGATAGAAGATTGAGAAAGTCAGCATTTGTTCCCGATTTTACAAGGTCGTTGGCAATCTTTAAGGTGTAGCCTATGCGTTCTGTGTTGGTGGTCATCAGCTTTTCAGACTGCATGATGTTTTTGTGTTTCTGGTCGAATATGTTTTGAATCTGTGACAACACCCGTTCCATATTTGCTGCCACTTTGACATTACCGTCTGCTGCGTTTCTTTTGCTTTCTTCATTTAATTGTTGAATTAGATTACTAGCCTTTTGACTGGTTTCTATCAACTTCTTCACAATATCATTCAAGTCACGGAGGGTCCGGTCGACAGTCAGAAACATCTCTTTTCCTGCTTGACTTTGATAGCCTGTTGGCAGTGCCAGGGGTATGAAGCTGGATTTCTCGAGCGTAACTCCATTTTCTTGAAGTATAGTACTATGGAGACTTGTACGATGTTTTATCTCTTGAAGAACCCAGCTGAGATTTTCCTCTATTTTCTTGTTCTGCTCTGACGCCTGTTCCTTAACTTGTTGCTGAGCGAGTGTTGTGAATCTTTGTAAATCCGAACCCATCTTCTGAAGGTCAGCTTCTGATTTTTTGAACAGTGGCATCTGCTTGGCCAGTTGATTCGCTAGAGACTGAACTGTTTTTCTGTGTCTAGGTGCAGCATCGTCAATTGTAGTAAACTCGTGCTTGCGGTGCTCCACGACTGTGCAATCTCGGCAGATCAGCTCTTTACAAGTTTCACAGAAGAATCTTTTTTTCTCTCCCTGGTGTTTTTCACATGGGGGTTCGACCTTTCCCTTCCGCTTCAAGACATCTGTATCTGTCCGTAACACGTCAAGCGCCACAACATCATGACTTGCTGTACTAGGGATGCGTTGATGGCTTGCCTTACATTGTTTGCAAAGTAATAAAGGACAGTCCGAGCATCTGGAATGCGCCTCTCGCTGCTCCTCGCACAGCTCACAAAGGAGCTTCGTAACTTCCTTCTGCGCCAGTTTCTCCTTAAGGGCAAAATCTTCAACTATCTCCTTAAGATGAAAGTTGGTTTTGAGGCTAGAGACCTCGGTAGATTGAAGCTTCGTGTCCTGTCGGCATTTAGGGCATGGAATCTGAGACGGATTTTCCAGTGCTTTTTGATATGTCAGAAGACACATCTCACAGAAACTGTGCAGACAACTTAGAATCTTTGGTGTCTGGTATCTCTCATGACAAATGCTACATTCCAAGTGATCTCGGCTGATCTCATCTAAAACCCTGGTTACCGATCCCCCGCCAGCAGCCATCTTACACTGAACTCAATTCTACAGGAAATAAGACAAATCGGTAAAAAACTTAAGTGGGCCCTTACAATACTGTTTTTAAGAGAACGTTCACAGCTCAACATAGGACAACATAGGAACCCAGCAGGCCCTCTGTGGATAAAGAGCAGTGTAACAATTATCACTGTAGTTGGCAATGACGGGAGCTTCATCACTACACTTTATACAGGGTCGACACATTAAAAAAAAGTATACCGAGACAAAAATTACAGTAAATGGCAAAACTAATTTATAATGGGAAATACATGGGACATTATGTGCGTATAGTATTGGGCTGTATAAGGTTAGGGATGCACAATTTAAAGATTTATATTACTAAAGCCAGAAGTGTCACCCCGTGTTCAGATGTTAATATAGACTCCATCCAATTAGTTAAGTACTTGTACTTGCCCTTGCCAGCAGCCTGCGCTGTATGGGTGGTTTGTGACAAGTGAACGCACGGATGTGAGGTCAAAGCGCCTGGAGGTTTCAATCCTGTTGATGAAAAAATGTGTGTTAGTTTCCCTTTCACTTCATGTTTCCTTTTGCCTGTTGAAATCTCCTAAATCACAGCAAATTTTAATGTGCATGGGCGTGGCCAGATTTTTTTGTTGGGGGCAGGGGGAGTGCAAACCATCTAGTTAAAACAATAACGGATGGCATATGCCAAGAGTTGAAAAAGTTTACTTAAAAAGTGTGACTAATCTAAATACCGAATCTCACTGCATTTCACTCTAAAGACACATTTGAAAACGGCACGCTGAATGGCACTTATGAAACTAATGAATTATTCACTGCGGCGAGATATCAATTTAACGCAGCTGTTAAAGACTTTGAAATAAACTACAGACAAGACAAGAGGAAATACACGCACAAGATACAAGATTCTGTGAATTAACTTTAATTAAGAAATCTTGCAACATCATTTTTTTTTCTATGCGGCGTGAGCTCGCAGCGGCCTGAATAGACTGGTTGCCACATTCCATTACGAATTCCCTTGCATGGGTGTGGCTAGGCGGGAACCAGCGCTTTGCGCACGTGTTTTTATCACAGCGACAGCAAGACACGAAGACAGCTCGTGAAATTAGCAGACGTTGCTTTTCAATTGTTGCAAATAACTGAGAAAACATGCATGTAAACACAAACGTTATAATGAGAAAAATTTCATTCTGAGGTGTTTGTGAAGACAGAAAAAGACAACAAGATTTATTTATTTGTCTTTCTGATATTTATTGTGACGTGACAGAGGGCGCCACTGTCATAGCTTAGAGTACAATCGAAAGAAATGGTATCCAGTTGTCGTGTTTGGGGTTGTTCAAGACAAAGTGCAGATTCCAAAGAGAAAGATATCTCGTTCTTAAGATTTCACAAGAGCAGAAAGCAGCGAATTGAATGGCGGGTACAGTACTAGTATGGATTTCTGTCAATTCGATTATGCTTTGGATACGTACCGAGACGAGACCGCACCGCGCGCCGTTACTTGCTTCGCGCCCTCTTGTGTCCACTTATTACTATGAGTTCGGTTCAGAAATCCCAACTTGATGAATCTTCCAACCTTTAGTACACAGCGAATGGACTCATCTATCAAAAGTGGTAGCAGCCAATCACAGTGCCGGACTTCAAGTTGTTTTTACGTCGTCCATACCTGCATTATAATGAACAAGCTAGTCTACAAGTCTGACTACTTTGATTGGTGGAAATTTCGTATACATCATCATGCATGATTAGATCATGCCGTGCATGCACTTGTGAATAACTACATACATGTAACAACGACAGGAAGTCCGATTGGCTTATCTGACAAGTCGGACTTACTGACTGGTGACGTAGACCTATGAAACATGCTGTACAATAAGGCTATCAATTGGGGGCGCCTTATAAGGGTTATGCGAGCGCGACGACCGACGTGTGTCGTGTAGCACAGGCTGAAAAATTGCTGATTGGGGAAGAGCAACGTATGTCCGACTTGATTCAAGTCTAATACGCTACAGGTACATTTTACAAATGCACTAGGTTGGCTCTAAGAACACTAACGATGTCGTTTAAACTATGATGATTGAAGGGGGCCATACTAAGAAACAGTGGATGATCTCGTGCACAGGAAAATTACGATTTTGAAATATCTTTTAAAAATTAAGCACCAAAAATTCCACTTAAATTATAAACTATAATAGCAAACACGATTTCATGGGATTTTCTCAAGAAAAAACCTGAACAAGTCAGAAACCCTGAGAGAAAATGATCATCGACGTCGCACCCCTGTACATTTTCAATTGCCCGCTCACACTTCTTGCCGTCCAGTGTGCGTGTATTATGAATTTGTGAGTAAAGAGGTCTATTGTAGCGCCGGCGGGTTCGGCCGGTGGGGGCGCCAACTCGGACCCGCATGGAGCTAGCGGGCTGCCCCCGCTGGTATGCGAACGGCCTGCGGCTTTCCCGCCTCGCGCCTGCGCGCGCGCAGTCCCCGTCTAGACACCTCGTGTCTGGAGCTTTGTGGGTCAGACAGCCCTTTGGCTTTCGTGAAAATAAACAGAGCAGTTTTCATACGCAGCAAGGTATGAGACGGAGAGAGCCCCCCCCCCCCGCTTTGTGTTGGTCACTCGCAGAAATCTGGGGAATTCCTTTCAGACATCTTGGGGGGATGTGTTAAGTAACAATAGTCTGGAATGTGTATAGGGATTGGACATGTTGGGGGGGTACCCCTCGGTCTCATTTCCTGCTGGGTATAGCAGTTTTGCCCTGAACGGAAATTTGAGCCTGACCGAGTAATTCTTGTCAGCGTAAGAGCCCATAGACAGGACACGCTACACTACAGAACAGTCGCAGGAAAAAGTAACTTTGCCCCGATCGACCAAAGCCTCGGTTTAGACCAAAGATCGTATAGCGCCCGAACACTTGAAGGAAACGTTGGTCGATGACTTATAGATCTTGTTACAAACAATACACTGCGGTCTACATTTGCAACTATCGACAGATCATTAGCTTGATTGGCTCCACGTCTAGGCAGACTAGCCCTATTTCAAAGCTTCGACTGAACACCTCGAACCAGTTTCATTTGATTTTTAGCCAAATTTGCAGGCCTTATGCAGTGTAAATGCCGAATCATCAGGCCCTACCTTTTTGGCGTGAAGACTGACTTTCCAAGAAACAACGCTGACCTACACGTATGATCTCTGCAATGGCCGGCAGGAATTCACCAGACTAAAATAATGTCAAAATACTGTCAGACAACTACAGCGGAGGGTGTAGCAAAGTCTGCACTGCACCGATTTCGGAACCACCTCCCTAGACCTAAGACATGTACACGCATGCACACCTGTCGCAATCATTCTACTGAGTGTGCGTGTACATATGGTTCAGAGTGTTGTTGAACATAACGTAGAGCAAGGTGGGACTACAGACGGACCGCGGACGGTAATCGTTGCAATCTGTTCATGTCAATGTCACATGCAAATTGAGCTCTGCCTGCATGGTATTGCTCATCGGGGGGAAATCCCGTTGAACCTAAATAACAAGCGCACTATCATAGCCATTTGCCCTTGGCAGAGAAACACGTAAACCAATGCTGTGCAAAAGGATGCATATGTTAGTCCTGGACAGGAGCCTTTAAACAGGCTTTCCAATTATTTTTAGTTAAATCCACCATTGCCACAACCCGCCCTTCATTTCTACTGTTATAAGGCAGAGTAAAACAACAGTCATGTTTAGCGTCTTCGCCAGCATTTTGTAACCAGAGAAGAAACGAACACAGCAAACATCTCAACTATTAAATCAGGAAATTCAACATCAATTCTTAAAATGCAGGGAAACTTTTATCTTACAACTTCCAGCTGCGGATGTTTCAGAGTTTCTGGTTGTTTTATAATTTGGGGGTTCTGTCTGTACGTGCCACGATAGTTACAGAGGAAAATATGTTTTTCTGATTTTATCTGTTGAAATACATGTGGAAGTATTCAAATCGAACGCAGTGTCATTCGTCTTCAGAGCTCAGCCATAACAAGCTAAAAATGTTTTTTTTTCTGTTCATGCCAAGATGCGAATGCAGAATATCCAAACTGCCGACAGTGATCGTAAATAAGAGCGTAAAACTATAAAAATATCCTCGTGGCTTTTCGAAATAAAGCACGGAAGTGAATGTAACCAAAAGTTGGAAGACCGTGGTATAATTATACTGGGCGTAAAAAATGCTGATCTGACGAATATAAATACTGGGCACTGTAATCGGTTTGTAGCTGTTGAAGCAGGTTCCAAAGGGTTTATAAAAAGCTGTGAAGTTATCCTTCAATCTGGGTGAGGGTCCTGTGAAAATTCAAAAGAATTCCAGTGATGCACTCTTCTAGGCAGAAGTTCCTTAACTGGCATTTAGTCACAGGTTTTATTCCTTTAACCGAGGGTGCTTAGAATTGGTTGTGAACCAAGGAATTGTAGAAAATACAATAATCCTCAACGCCAAGAGTCACAGACAGGGAGCATTATTCTAATGAAGGCATAAAGCCTGCATCCAAAACGTTGTACATGTAAATGTTTCGGATCCTTGCTTCTAGAAACTTTATCAGCTCAGAGGCACTGCTGAAATCTTGCATTGCTCCAAGCTGAGAAGTAAAATGGAGCAAAAAACAAAACAACCCGACAAGAATAAACAAATCCATCAAGTTGAATTCCATGTTAAACCAATCATCGTTCTCTTTTAATCGTGTGCTGTTAGTCTGAAGGTATGTACAGTTTTGTACAGTACAACTTGCATCGTTAAAGAAAAGACTCCAATAGAACCTAACAGGAATCGGCTAAAATTACGTAGAAACCATTGAGGCTTTTAGAACGGGGGATCTCATAAAAAGATACCAGTCTCACAACAACGAAACACCTATCCCTAGGTGAGCACCAAGTGAGTTTGTAATAAAGCAGATAGTGCGAAACATAAATTTATTGTGAAATACCTTTTTTTTTTTACTGTAAACCACAGAAAGATATGACCAGAAATAACCCAGCTATCTCGAATGTCAAAATTAATGTTCAATATCAACATAGGCATCTGGCAGAATTGGGCCCCCTTAAAATGACCAATCAAGCTCATATAAAGTAAGATCTGGGACGAAGAGCACCCCCCAACACCTTTGTGTTGGTCATTGTTTGATTGGAATCTCAGGAATTCTTTTCAGACATCTACGGGGAATGTGTTAGGTAACAATAGTCTAGAGTGTGTATAACAACTGGACATGTAAGGGGCATATCCCTCTGTCCCATATCTTGCTGATATTCAGGCTTGCAGTGCAACTGAAGAAGCAACACTGTAATGTCCAGTGTATGAAATTACTATGACATCCAAAGCCAACAACTATTGTCGCCAACTACGCAACAAGATCTTCTCAAGAAAGGGCTCTGGTTTAAGGAAATGATTGCCTTGCTTGCTGGACAAACAAAATGGAATCCAGCCTCTGATATGCCCAGTATACATCAATGGAACACCAGTATGAGTTGTAACAATCTTTCTCCATCTTTCTTCATCATCAATCTTTCTTCATCTTTCTTCATCATCAATTTTTTTCATCTTGTTCAAACTGCGAGGTACCTGAGACTCTCCCTACCGTTCAGGTGAGATTTCTTGATGTAGTTGAAATTACTCTCTTCATGTATTCTTAACCGTCTGAGATGGAACAAAGTGGCATTTTTTGTCTGTAAACTATACATCCAATGTAGAATATAAGTCTTGAAGGTTTGCATGGTGAAGAGGTATAATAGAAAGGTTTGCAGTAGCACCATGGACGTATCTCTTTTGTGAGTATTTGCGGTTCTGAAAAGAACCAGTGGTGCTCGAAACGTCAAGTACCACTGGTTCTTTTCAGAACCGCAAATACTCACAACAGAGATACGTCCATGGTGCTATCGCAAACCTACTTTCAGTGTAGAATATAATCCAGTAGATCTCTGATAAACAGGTCTCCTAATTCAGTTCCCGAACCATAGCCATAGGAGTCTGTGAGGTGTACCAATAGATCAACGGTAGACATGAGATCAATGGGTGGACTGTAGCACCTGGGTGCCACTGTACATTATGGCTAAGTCTATGGGGTATCTAGGACCATGGTTCATATTCAAATACCCCTTTGGTAGGAGCACTGTGCCTACTGAAAGCTATGGGCTTGTGCAACTTCAGAAAATCAGAGGAACCTTGGGGTGATAAATTGGTGTTCTTAGCCAAGCCAGAAGACAGCAGGATACAGTCTCAATGTTGTACACTGTTTAGCGCAATGGTTAAGAATATGGTGAGGTCTGTGGGCTGTATGGCCACACCGCAGGTGTTTGTGACAGCTTCAGACCGTGGTGAGTAGACCATGTGATGCTTGTTTAGCTGAATAAAACTACAGATCACTCTCATGAAATATGGAAGTTGTAGGCTGGGAACCACAATAGTTTATGGTCTGGTGTGTGGTTATTTCCCAAGACTATGGTCTTGCACCTGAACTTTAACCAATGACAACAGGTGAATGACCGGTCTGTCAGCTGGTCACCGATAGAGACCATTCCCATGGGGCTTGTGAGCTTACTGCTTTGGAAGTTCATGGCCAAATCCATGGATTATTTGCCATTCACTGTGTTGGTGGCAAACCTTGAGCTTTTAACAATCAGATCATTATGGGCTTGCTGATCACCATCACAGGTCATTCTCGTTGCCTCAGGATGTGTCACCTAGGAGCCACTGTAGTCCACGGTCATGGCTTATTTGCTATACTGTGGGTCTGTTCAGAGCCCCCATCACATCATCATGAGCCTGTTGGTTGGTCACTGTTGTGAATCATTCCCATGGCAACTGTAAACATCTGACTCAAATTCTCCTTCTTCTGGGTGTGGCACAAGGGCGGGGCCTTGATGCTGGTGGGCTCAGATGACATGTCTAGAAGCTTGGATAGAAAGTCTTGGAATTTCTCATGCAGGTTGCCTGAGTGCGAACAAGAGGCAGATGATCATTTGTGAGTTGTTTATAGATGTCTCAGTGTTCTCCAAGCTCCAAATGGGAAACCGTGGGGGGGTTAGGAATTCAAGAAATGAAATGGGAAGAGGGCGGCACAAAGCCTTAACAGAGGGGTTTAACCCCCACTTGAACCCCCCAGGGTAAAATTCAGGTCTTCCGGGCATCTAAAAGGTAGTTTTTTCCCATAGAAATTGAAAGAAGTTTTACAATTTATAAACAGCTGTTTTCATTAGGACATTTCGTAAGTTTGAGTAGCTACCAAACTATTACACTTGGTAGCTACATTATAAAGCTTGGTGGATATGTTTTGAAAATGGTAGGAGACAAGCAAAATGTGGTGGGCTGGTCTACAAAGCGCCCTCTACAGGTTGGTGGGCAGAGAGTCTCCAGTTTCAGCAAGCACTATTGTTGACAACGACCCCAATCCCAATCTGGAATCTTGTGATCTGAAAACCGACTCCTGATTAAGTCAACAACTTTCTCAGATCACAGTAACCCATAGGATCAGATGCACACCCGTTACCTGCTGTATCATCTTTATTAAAATGTCATAGCAGGAACAATATCTTGCTGTGGTTAGGGCCCAATCTCTGTCAAATTAACCCAGGACCTTAACCACCGTCCTTTTTTATTTGATTCATATTTGGTACACATGGTAAATTGTGGCTGTTTCATAAGCCCTATTGGACTAGCGATGTTAATGTTATGGACTGCTATACACACCAGTCTTACAACCATACTAAAAATCATTCACTCCAAGATTATCTAACGTTTCAACAACCACTGTAAAGGTTGCAAACAGGGTATCTTCAACTCACTGCTGACGTCTCTATTGAGGTAGCTGCACCAGCCTCCACGTATCTCTTCGGCGGCTGCCGTGTCTTCTTCAGCCGAAGAGCTAGCTAGAATCCCTGTACACGGCACCACCAGATTGTTCAAGATCTCTAGACCCTGTAGGGCTTCACAGTCATCGCTGGAATCAAACTGATTGGTGCACTGGGCATTCAATTGCTGTCAGGTAAAAATAAAGAATACTAAAGGTCAGCAATATAGGAAGTCCTGTAAAGAAAAGCAAAAAATGTATCTAAAAGGTAACGGGCTTGACGGTAACAGTAATCATAAAACATTCAAAATGCAAGTGCATTTAGATATTTGCAATAGGTTAGCTTGAGCTTGCGTCAAGCAACTTGAATTGGTGGGAGGTAGTCTGGTCACAAGCCTCAACAAAACTTCACAACTTCATTTAAACTCCATTCTTCACATCCGCAAACAAGGATCTTCCTGTTTGGGACCCTGAATCCTCCATCTTCTACAGCATGGAACTACACGTACCAGCTCCAACCAGTGTCTGAATGGCAGACTAACAACCATCAGCCAAATCATTCATGACTACCCTGACCTCAGACAACCAGAAGGGTACAGCAGGACATCATCAAAACGTTGGAAGTGACCAAAATACCAAATCTAACGGATGTTTACCTCGGTTGGAAAAAAGGTGAACTTTCCTGGAAAAAACACACCCCTGCAGCCAAAAAAGTAGGAATCTTGAACATCCCAGGACAAACCAACTCACCAGTAAACACTGCCTCCTGAAGTGAGCTAGCATGCCGAAGTCCATTGCCTTCTGTGGCTTCTCACCTATAAACTTGTCGTTCATGTTGCAGGCATGGACAAAGTGTGGTAATGCTTCCTGGTAACCATCTCTGCAAATCAAAGAGATAAACAAGCACTTTAATCCAATGGAAATAGCTTTCTTGAGGTCCGTGTGGTATTAAAGTTGGACTTCAAAGAACGTCTGGGTCACTGGCTGCAGTGCAAATTATTTGATGGACAATACAAAGGAAAAATCAAAACATTGCATGTACATGTACACCACTGGAAATAAGGGTGGAGATATAAATCCAATATTGTCTCACTGGACATTCCTGATGGCTCCTTCAATGGTAAGACAGCATTGTTGTATTTTGTACAGAGCGAATGTAACTGAACAGTTGCTCCGTACAATAGCTAAATGTTTACAATGACCAGTCAATGTTTATACCAAGGTCAGAGGATTTGTCAAGGAAATGGTAATGTTTGTACATAATGCAGGAAAGGCAAGACAAAGACGCCAACTGCAAACATCAGTCAAGATGTCGGAGTTCATACTTACTGCTCCTGTTGGAAGTACAGTTGAATTCCCTGAATGAAGTAAGTATTTGCCATGCAGAACACTCTATAATCCTCCAACCATAACCTGTAATTATCTTCCTCTGACCTGGATCTCGTCTGACTATCCAGCTGACGCTGAGCTATCTTCCTTAATGCCTGGGATCTGAAACGGTAAAGTTAATTCCCAGTGTTGTAGTTGAGCCCATCACAAGTCCCCACATGTCCCGTTACGTCCATCACAAGTCACTGCATGTCCCCTTACGTCCATCACAAGTCCCTGCATGTCCCCATACGTCCATCACAAGTCCCTGCATGTCCCCTTACGTCCATCACAAGTCCCTGCATGTCCCCTTACGTCCATCACAAGTCCCTACATGTCCCCTTACGTCCATCACAAGTCCCTACATGTCCCCTTACGTCCATCACAAGTCCCTACATGTCCCCTTACGTCCATCACAAGTCCCTGCATGTCCCCTTACGTCCATCACAAGTCCCTGCATGTCCCCTTACGTCCATCACAAGTCCCTGCATGTCCCCTTACGTCCATCACAAGTCCCTGCATGTCCCCTTACGTCCATCACAAGTCCCTGCATGTCCCCTTACGTCCATCACAAGTCCCTGCATGTCCCCTTACGTCCATCACAAGTCCCTGCATGTCCCCTTACGTCCATCACAAGTCCCTGCATGTCCCCTTACGTCCATCACAAGTCCCTGCATGTCCCCTTACGTCCATCACAAGTCCCTGCATGTCCCCTTACGCCCATCACAAGTCACTGCATGTCCCCTTACGTCCATCACAAGTCCCCACATGTCCCCTTACGTCCATCACAAGTCCCTGCATGTCCCCTTACGTCCATCACAAGTCCCTACATGTCCCCTTACGTCCATCACAAGTCCCTGCATGTCCCCTTACGTCCATCACAAGTCCCTGCATGTCCCCTTATGTCCATCACAAGTCATCCAACGTTCAGCCAAGACATGAGCATTCCTTTATCACTGTTCCCCATACAACTGGTCTTGTGAAAGGACTTGTTACAGACTCACTGAAACACTGCTTAATATAACAGTGGTTAAAGCTTTACAAAGCTTGCCCTCCAAAACAAAACTGTACCAAACTCTTGGTTGGAGATGTTTATCTCTTCTATTAAACTCTTGGTTGGAGATGTTTACCTCTTCTATTAAACTCTTGGTTGTCATGTGAAACCACTCTGTGCAACTTACCGAACATCAATGTTTATTCCCTTGGCAGATGCAAACTGCTCCAAGACAGCACGTCGTACAATGACCCTGGGGGCGCTGTTCTTCAGATAGTAAGCTACTGGGCTCTCTAGCCTCACATCTCTCATCGGAGACAGATCTTGCGCCAGGAGAGTGCGATATCTCTCTAACTCGTCCGAGCAGACCTGAGTGACAAAACATTTAATGGTTTCAAGATTTCACAACCTCATCAGGACCAACCTCTCGCCTTATTTGCTACAACAAGCCATGCAGCGCAGCCAAGTTTAGGTTTAAAATACGGTCAGCCTCCACAAACTTCTCACTGTTTCAACGTCAGTCAAAGGACAGTCAAGGTGTCCTTGACTTTTCACCTCTGAGATTATGTTTATACATCCTTGGGCACAAATCGGTTCTGAAGTTCCAATGACTTCTGACGGATCACAGGGAGTTTCAGTTTTTGAAGAGTGGTGGGGGGAGGGGTTTCTCTCACCTGATCTAGAGCAGCCTCTGCATCTTGCTCCGTTCTGATACTCTCTAGCGACAGCGACACTGATGATGGAGAGCTTAGAGATGATGATGATGATGCGACATACGAGCCGGGGCAATGTGTGGACGCGGACACACTATCTGGTACAGCAGCTGAGAGAGGACGCTCAGCGGGGTAGACAGAGGCAGGAGATGCAGGACGGGGCTGGGTCATAGTCTTCTTGACCCCTGGAGATCAAAGAGAAATCAGGGAGATCAGTCTCAATATTTTTGATGATGAAATCAATGCACAGTTCTTCAAATGAAATTTTAACCTGTTACAACACACTTCTTGCTGTTTCTTAATTCTGGTTGGCTGAAATGTGGTTATGTGTGGTTCACTAATATAGGCTGGTATATGAACTTTATGCCGCGTGAATTGGATGGGTGCCAAGACATCTCACGCACATGAATTCCAGAGACTACTGCCTGGCCAGGCTATAATTCCTAAAAATGTTGACCGGCCACAGCACCCTCAAATGACGACAACAGTGAAAAGCAACTCAACCACTGAATCTAGGGAAAATGAAAGCATTCCTTTGATTATTGAGTTCCTCTTTTTGCAGGAGAGGCATCCCCCCTTTGGGCCCCCCCCCGATCCACTCTTGGATTGATGAAGTTACCGAGCCCACAAGTGAACAAACCTGGGTGTTAATTCTGGCTAAGGATTTCTCTCCGCCTCAGTCAATTCAAATGGAAAGATACCAAACTTATGAGGATTTGCTATGAAGGATGTAATGTCCCTGACAGAAAAGAAAAGATGGAATCTTTGAATTCAGGATAAAAATTGGGAACTGGGAACCTGGTGGCAAGTCAGCAATGTAGTCAAGATTCTGAGTCAAGACCCAAGCCGTACCTGTTGTAGTAGATTTTCTCTCTCCAAGATACACAACCTTGTCTTCATTGGTGGACGTGGCTGCATTGGCTGCTCGACTGGTGCCCCGCTTTTCCTTCATCTCATCCCACTGTCTGATCTCCTTTTCAAAGCATGCATTGTCATCGGTTACCAGCTGCTTGAGGTCATCAGCCAATGGATCCAGACTACGACTGCTATAACCAGTCTCATCATCTTCTTGCTCTGTTGGTTGCAAAAAAAAGTCTGTGATTAAAAACACTTCGTTATCAGGATAAGAAATCAACAAAAGAGTGCACTGGAATAAAAGTGGCAACATGTTTGCAGTGTTGTAGTTGAGTCCATCACAAGACCATTCACAAGACCAGTCACCAAACCATTCACAAGACCAGTCACAAGACCAGTCACCAGACCAGTCACCAGACCAGTCACAAGACCATTCACAAGACCAGTCATCAAACCATTCACAAGATCAGTCGCAATACCATTCACAAGACCAGTCACAAGACCAGTCACCAGACCAGTCACCAGACCATTCACAAGACCATTCACAAGACCAGTCACAAGACCAGTCACAAGACCAGTCACAAGACCAGTCACAAGACCAGTCGCAAGACCAGTTGCAAGACCAGTCACTAGACCAGTCACAAGACCAGTCGCAAGACCAGTCACAAGACCAGTCACCAGACCAGTCACCAGACCAGTCACCAGACCAGTCACAAGACCAGTCACAAGACCATTCACAAGACCAGTCATCAAACCATTCACAAGATCAGTCGCAATACCATTCACAAGACCAGTCACAAGACCAGTCACCAGACCAGTCACCAGACCATTCACAAGACCATTCACAAGACCAGTCACAAGACCAGTCACAAGACCAGTCACTAGACCAGTCACAAGACCAGTCGCAAGACCAGTTGCAAGACCAGTCACCAGACCAGTCGCAAGACCAGTCGCAAGACCAGTCGCAAGACCAGTCACTAGACCAGTCACAAGACCAGTCACTAGACCAGTCACAAGACCAACAAGTAACAGGGTGAATATTGACAAGGGAAAGTATAAGTTGCAGTTCATTTTGATAACTTGTGGCTTGAATGCAGACTAGAGGTCTGTTAAGCATATAAACCTTAACAAAATCAAATGTTATTTCTTGCATCGATTGTATGCAGAGAACAACTTTTTTGAAACTACATTTTAAAAGCACTAGTCTTGCCGTTTGAAATTACCAAAAATCAACATCGATGAATCGTTATAAAAATTCCTTCCTTAGAAGCATAAATACAGGCACATCACATAGTAATAGTTTTGAATTGCAGTGACCTACCTTCAAACAGGTCCCGTCTTTTGGCATCGACGTACATCAGGCAGTATGCACTGGCGTTACCTGATCCCCCGACTGATTCACGCTCCAGGTCAACCCAGTTGACTTCTGACACTGAGATGTCATTGAACTTGAGCCATACGTTCCGTCGATGGTCCAGGAGGTAAGCCCAGTAGTGACCGGCAGAGGCTTGACCTTCGTGGACCAAGACGGCATGTAGCTGGTACACATGCTTGGTGACAAAGGAAAAAAAAAATCAATCGGTCAATCGCGACATTCTGTTCATTGGACGGTCATGCATACAACTCAAAAACGTACGAACGACCTGAGTACTGCTTTGTTGGCTGGTATCATTTTCTAACAATGCCAGTTTAATGTTATCTCCCATGGGCACCAATGAAACCTTTACAAGTTGAGTCCTCATTGGGCCGATCATCAAGTACAAGCACTATAACCTCGAATTAAATTTAATTTGTGAACACAAAAACTACATATATAGACAACAAATCAATTCTGGGAATTAACATGTAAAAATCTTCCTGGGACAATATTTTTTCCGATGTGCAGCTGTAGAGTTGCGTGTGTGTGTACGGTGAATTGTACAATGCTATTTTGACCGGGATTCATGGACTGGTTGCCGCGTTACCATCATGCCTTCTTTGGCAGTGGCATGGCACAGCAAGAACCAGTGAATGTTCGTTCTATCCATAAGCAATAGTGCATGGGTATTGTCACCACCGTGATACGCAAAATGCAAAGGGAACTTGTGATCATGACCCAATTTTCTTTCCAAATGTTGTAAATGTAAGCCAGGAAACTACATGTATGTGAAAAAAACTGTTGAGAGGTGTTTTGTGAAGACAGGATTCTTTTATCCTTTTTTTTTAAATTCATAAATGTGTTTTTGTAACTTACCAGTATACATTTTACAGTCACGCCAAAAATTAAGGATTGGTTGCTTAACCAGAAGCAGAACTCTTTTTTTGGGCCTCAAAAATTGCATTTAAATCCAGCTAGGCTGGCCAATCAGCTGTTTTGGTAGAGAAGTTCGACTAACGCAAATGGGCATGCATGATCACTGGGTCTGATCAATTTCATTACATGTACTCAACCCAGGGCCACCAAATTTTTACGAGGGCCAGTGCGGTGCATTTCTAACTGGCCCTATGGGCCACCAAGAGATGGAAGTTATTTTTGACCTCTGTATACATTTATGTAATCCTTCTTTTCTTAGGCATCCGGATAGGATAACTATTCTATCCTAAGCAGCACAAATACTATTTTGCCAAAGGATCAAAATACCCAGGTGCAAACCATGGCAAAAATGGCATATAAAAGCTAGTGGTGGAAACAGTTTCTAAAAGACAATTGTTTGGGATTCTCTGAATTAAATTAAAACTGAAGAAAATATCTCTCCCGGACGTATAATGCCAAAGAAAATAAAATTTAAACTCTACTTACATTTCTGAGGTTGTCATCCTGGTAGACATTAGATTTGAGATCTTTCAGCGTTGCTATTTTGTCTTGTAAATCTGTCCACATAACAAAATTTAAACACTAGATGTAAATCTGAGGAATGCTTTTTAGGCAAATAATCTGGGAAAATCATTCTTCAAACCAAATTCACAATTTTCCAGTATAAGTCATTGATACATTTTTCTGACTTAAACTCCACAGGGAAATTAGTTGAAAGTAATTAACTTGTCATCCCATCCTGGTAGACATTAGATTTGAGATCTTTCAGCGTTGCTATTTTGTCTTGTAAATCTGTCCACATAACAAAATTTAAACACTAGATGTAAATCTGAGGAATGCTTTTTAGGCAAATAATCTGGGAAAATCATTCTTCAAACCAAATTCACAATTTTCCAGTATAAGTCATTGATACATTTTTCTGACTTAAACTCCACAGGGAAATTAGTTGAAAGTAATTAACTTGTCATCCCATCCTGGTAGACATTAGATTTGAGATCTTTCAGCGTTGCTATTTTGTCTTGTAAATCTGTCCACATAACAAAATTTAAACACTAGATGTAAATCTGAGGAATGCTTTTTAGGCAAATAATCTGGGAAAATCAATCTTCAAACCAAATTCACAATTTTCCAGTATAAGTAATTGATACAGTTTTCTGACTTCAACTCCAGAGAGAAATTAGTCGTAAGTAATTAACTTTGGAAGTATAAATGTATATTGTTCCTTCTCCAAGATGTCTGAGAAAGAGGAAAGATAATGATCTCCTGGAGAAGAGTACAAAAGCAGCTGACCTCTGACATCAGATTCGACCTCTGTCCTCCAACGGCGCAGGCAACCCTGCAGGATATCTAACTCAGTGTCCGTGATGTGTTTCGGTGAGGGGTTTGCTCCCGATCGTGTCAAGTCGGCAGGAGAGTTTGGCAATGAAGATGGAGACGACATGGCGACATCGTTGACAGGCACCGAGGCTTGGGACTTGTAATCCGGACTGAAACTGTCATTGGTTACATTCTCAATGTACAAGTGACCAACAGCCTTTACTTGTTGAATTTGAAAAACAACTGGTACCAGTGCGTTAACTTGATCAAACATTTGAACTATAAATATGTCAAAATAAAGGCACCGTTGGAGTAAGATTCATAGCAAACTCTTGGGCAATCATGAGTCCCCATTCAAAGACACCTTATCTAAGTTGAGTATTAGATCACAGACATCTGACAGAATGTCACACATCCCGAAATAAGCCTAGTAACAATGCGTTGTTGTGAATACAGTTGTAGTGGAGTACCTATAAGGACATGTACATATCCATTTGCAAGGTGCTTCACTCCATGTTGTTTGTACTCATGAATCTCTACAATTATATCATGAGTGCCGGGTCTGTGTCAGTCACAAACTATTCATAGGCTCTGTAACAAAGAAATTCCTTTGTCGCAGGTGTACAATAGAATAACTTGCTGTAACCGCAGAAAAATACTTGTGAAGTACGAGACTGCAGCAAGTACTTACTCTGTACACTAATTCAACAATCAGATTTGGAATGACACACCCTCTTATCTCATTCAACTTTTTTTATTTGTTTTCATGAAAAGCTCTCTGAGGAAGTTACTCATTTTCAATGTGGACTTGACCTTTGACCTACCCTGAGGCAGGCGGGCTACCAGTCAACGACCGTGGCGGAGATGACATCTCAACATCCTGTATATTGGAGTTATTTGATGACAGCGTCACTGATCGTCGTATGGGACTATTCTCAGGGGAAGTACTGTGGGCAAACTCTAAGGCATATTGCAGAACATCTTGGAGGGGAAAACGCTTGGGTCCAGAACCATAGTTGAGATACCTAGGAGATACCACCGACAGTTATTGTCATTTACAGTTTAGCATTTCAGTAACATAAATTATTACACATAGCTGGAGGGGAATCTAATTGGAATGCACATCCACATAGCCTGAAATATCCTCAATGCAGGGGAAAAAAGGTGTAACTAACTGCCTGAGATATCTTTGGTATGAATTGAAATGGTTTCCAGACAATAGTGTGCATCAGTATGTCATGCACAGTGAAAACAGAAAGAGATCCCAAGGACTGCCTGCTAATAGATGACAAGTCAAAGGTTGGAGGGAGTAAAATGTGAGGTAAAGGAGTTGAATGTTTCTTGTGATCACCCACGGTTCATAATTCACTGATTACTCATGACTGTGCACAGCACAATGGCAACTAATACAGGAACATGACAGGCTTGAAGTCCACACTGGACAAAACAGGACAGCTTTTGAAGGGGTCCAAATTTCACAGGACACCCGTTAAAGCTGGTATCTGAATTACTTTTCTCATACCCCTGAAAAGAAACCTGACCTTGGTACATTTCAAGTCTATGACAACTTCCTTCACAAGTCCCTCCACCAGACCAGTTCCAAGTAGCGGGGTGAACAATGACAGAGAAACACTTCTGTCTGTTCATTTGAACAGCTTGTACGTTGGCTCTAGACTGGGGGACTTTTGAGGGGACTTTTGAGGGGACTTGGAGGGACTTGAGATGGACTGGACCACAACGCTATTTGGTTGATTACTTACCTCTCTAACCTACCCTGAAGCACCTCTAGTTGTTGGGCAATCTGATGCACCTGTGTTCGTTTGATACGAGTCACCCCTTGATTGCATTCCATGTACCTGGAAAACAGGTGGCAAGAATGAGTAAGAGGTAGATGTTGTCATCAGGACACACTCCGGCTCATTTCATTGGTTGTGAAACAAAGATTCTCAACAGGAAATGTATGACGAAGTTAATGAAAGCTCCACTGGAAAGAAACTATCCCTGAAGGCATTGTTTCTACCAATGTAACTGGGCTTTATTCAATCTCCTCTACTCCTATTGTCACTCCCAGGGATTGCATCTAGAAGCACGAGCGGGTCTCAGCATTCAATTATGTCTTGCAGTTTACAAAACTTCTCCCTCGATTTTTAATACAAATGGGCCAACACAGGGCCTCAAAAGCTTCTAAAGTAGAAGGTAGCATTAAAAACAAAATACAGACAGAAAGCTGGATGATGTGAAAGACACACGTCCCAGTTCATAATGATTACAAGCTTTATATATTTGTGAAGCAATATTCAGCCCAAGTACTGATGACGTCATGTTTATTTACATGTGCTTTCTGATAAAACATATATCTAACCTTTCCTGACTCTCATAAGAAAGTGCATATGTAAAAAAAGGTATGACATCATCAGTAGTTAGGCCTAATGGAGCAAGATTTGGTAGTATCTTTCGCTAGACTGGTTCACCTGTCCATGTACAGCGTCTGTGGGAAGGTGAAGTGGTTGTGGATCTTTTCTGGTCTTCCTGTTGCTTGATTGAAGTGGAATCGTGACAGCTCGAAGATTAACACCTGGGGCAGCCTTGTAAACCAGTGCTGTGGAGCAATTGTATTGGAGAAAGGGGCAAAATGAAAGAAGTTTAATACGACAGATACTTTGAAACTGTAGTGAGTTAAAGACTTTGCAAACTGCAACACCATCAGGGACATAAGGGGAACGTTGCCAATACCTTACTCACTCCCTTGACTGTGTTTTGCACCATCCACAAGTGTGAATTGGATTTTAAAACCTGATTCCTATCCCTATTGAACAGATTTCTTCATTTTTGGATCTTACTCAACTGCCTCGAGACTACCCACTTAGAATCTCTGCACATAATGTCGTATGTAAAGTAAGAATAGTTGATCAGTCTTCCTCTCAATCCTACAAATCCTACAGAGCTTCCTGATGGAATTTGTAGGATCTGGGAGGGTAGATTACAGACCTCTTGTGCTGATTTCTCTTTGGCATGTTGCACAGTTTCAATCTCTCGGTGTGACATGGAAGCTTCGATACTCTCATGTAAGTCTTCATAACCGCTGATCTGGAGGGGGTACTGTCCAAAGGTCTCTTGGTTTGTAAAAACTTTACCTGCAAAGGTACCAAGAAAATTGACCCCTAAAAATTGGAATGGCATCTTTATTCAAATGTTACTTCTAATGAGAAATCCTTTGGGGGATTTCTTGAACTCAAAATAAAAATGAAAGATGGGGGATTGTGCTCCTACGTGTTTAAAACCAAGTTTCAAGACTACAACAGGAATTAAGTGTGTAATTTGCCAAATTCTTTTTTTTTATTTTTGAAGGATGGCTACTCAAGCCTCTTTGAGGTGTCAAGAAAACACCATTTCTCTGATAACAAGCATGAGTGTCTCTTCAACTCGCTCCAAGGTACTTCTATAAATTAGGGGTCCAATTTTTTCCCGTCCCAGTCAGATCTGACGTATGATTTTTTAAGTTCAAAACACATTTTCTAATTTCCAAGAGTGATGAATTACTGCACTTACCTAATAATAATAATTTGACATCAATTCCGGTGATATTTCCAAATAGCAAACATCATCAACATGTCACACTTTGGACCCCTAATTTCTTGAATTACCAAGAAGTGACCCTCCATTTGGTTTAATTTGACTTCTCCATGCTTTGCGATGCAATGCCAAGTTAATGCCAAGTCCAGGCAATAGGCTTCAATCAGAGAACAGACTGCAATGTGATAATGAAGTCAGGCTAGCTTCATTGATTCCTTCTGCTTTGAATTGACCATGGACATGGAATGGATTTACCTAAGTAGCAGTGTAATGCATTCTGCCCCTGATAGGTGTACCAGTACATGTCTATGCAAGACATAGAGTACCTAAGTGAATACGGCATGCGCACAATTAGTGTATAAAAGGCATTAGCGTGAGAACCAGCGTGAGAACCAACACGCGCGCTTACTCCATTCGTTTGCACTGCACTTTCTGGTTCGCAGCGACATCACACTTCGGTACTCAATTGCACGGACCAGCTGGTAAACAGCTTCACTCCGGGTATGCCGAGTAGAGAGTAAGATGTGATCTTATTGTTCTTTATTAACAGACCTTTATCAATTCCTCAACTGGCTACAGATGAAACCTAAGACCACACTGCACTAGAGATAAGAGATACCAAACTATCTAGGTTACAGAATTCCACACTCAGAGTACAGATTGACTACAGTGAAGTTTGCTCTCCATACCTTCATTGATTCCTTCTGCTTTGAACTGGCCATAGAAGAGATCTAACATCGGGTTCCTCCGGGGGGTTTCTACACCCTCCTCTTCCCTGTACAACGCAATGAAAAGTAGAGGTCTTGAGTACCATGCATTAGGTGCAACATTGGCTCAACCACTTTGGCTAGAAACAACACCTGAATCACTTTAACTATCTTGAATTCTAAAAATCTGCAATCTTCCTCTTTGCTAAAAATGAAATGGGACAACATGTCCACAAAAGGAAATCATGACACTCAAGTATCTTGAGTCTACTATCAAGGTTGCGTGTTTATCTCTAAGGGAGCACCTTTCCATAGAATATACAATCTTGAGTTTTAACAACCATTGGGTTTTAAGAGCAAAGCACTGATCTATAAACTATACAACCTTGAGTTTTAATGACCAATGAGCCAAATTTTACACATCTAAGAAGGAAGTACTGGGATGATAATGACAAACACCAACCAGGAACCAGCTACAGGATAATATTCAACAAGTGATATACTTGTTGACAACCTGCCTCTGCTGACCAAATTCTACCTGTGCTTTAGTGGTTTGATAATACTTGACCTCGACGTACCCTGCTTGAGGTGATGGAGGACGCGAACAATCCGACTTGAAGGCATCTTCCAACCATTCCAGTAGTTTGTGCGTGAACTCACTCACATCCTGAAGAGAAAAAGATATCACAGGAATCATTAAATGGTCATCTCCGAGCTGGACCAAGAGAGGGCGCAATTTCCTAGCAACGAGGGTGCCTTTGGTGGGAACTGCACTTGGCTGGTTCACAAACAAACACGAAAAGCTCATGTTATGGTCGCATCGCCACCCACAAAATGGACACTCCCTACCAACATGGCTCTTTTCAACCAATGAGGGGGTGCTTGTGCTCCTGGTGGATTGTACAAGCCTGTGCTAGGGTGACACACAACGTACTAGCTGATAATCTTGAGTAAGTAAAGACTTGTCGACAAAACTTGTGTTTTTGTTTCAAAGTAAGTACTGTAGGTACAGAGCCATAGTTATATTGAAGACTATTTGATATGCGGACACATACCGTGATACACTGTGGTGCCACACAGGGCAGTAATCAGGGTAATAGTTAAAAACTTGAAAGACTAAAGTGATAGTTTTGGGGGCAAAGAAGAGTTTTGTGTCAGGGAGATGGATATTCAAACAAGTGGGTTTTACCAGTCACCATAAGATTGCTCTCACCTGAGCAAGCTTGTTAATTATTTCTTGTCACAAGCTCTCAAAAAGCAACAAGCACATACGAGTATATAGGACAAAATTTAATCTTGACTGAATTGATTGAAACACATTGCTTCATAGACCTCTCTCATATTGCCTGCTTTTCACCCTTTGTTGGTGTCAGGTTTTGCCTCAGACGGTATAGCTGTATGTGCATTATGAATTTTAACACATCGTGAATTATTCTTTTGATTTTGTACACACAGCCTTCCATAGTTACCCAGCCACTTGTAGGCCCAAAATGCAATGGTAACATACATACAGAGAAAGGTCTATTTAGTGCTACACAGGGCAACAGTAAAATATTGAACGGGTAATAGTTGATGGGTACTAACTCACTGACCTGTTGGCTATTTGCTCCCCCAGTGGTACTAAAGGCTCCTTTCAAGATTTCCACCGCCTTGCTAGGATCAACGTACTTCCGCTTTGTTCCCTGCATCAGGGCAAACAGTGCCCTCAACTCTGTCATGAAGAGGAGGTTGCGTCGTTCAGACTGGGCGGCTGGACACTGGAGAAGAATTAGGACAATATCAACACGGGTGCACATCTCAGGCAACAATATCCACTTGCCGCCTGGGTTGCCGGTACCGGACAGGTTTTTTATACAAGTGGCCGGGGTCTCCGAAATTGGACAAAGGGAACTGTGCTTTGTAACAAAAGACTGTACTTGGAACAAAACACCAGGCTGCTGGGCATTACCGACATTTTTTTACTCTCAATAGTGGAGATAATCTAGCCTTATTTTGAAACACCATACCACGGTTTGGGGCATTTAGAGCAAGCCGATTACCACCAGGGACAAAAGCGCTCCACCACCGCAGTGATGAGCCATACAGTACCGCTACATGCTAATCTGGCCCCATTGAAAACAGGTCAGCAGTGCAATGTGCCAGGTTCATGAACAAAAGAAAATTATATAACACCACACAATCTGGGCTCTTTTTACAAGGCAGCAGGTCTGGCTCAAATACTCCTTCGTTAATAGATGCTGTGTGTCAGATTAGAGTAGAACCAGACAGTCCTTGGTGTGGGTGTGAGTGTCCAGCATATGAAGAATACTGAAAACAGAAAAAATGAAAATTATCCCGACCCAGCATCGTCAACATTCATGTATGCCCCGGCGCCAAGTGGATATCTGGCATACATTTACATGTACATGCAGTGCTGTAGTTATATACTTTTTAAATCCTGCTAAATCCTGAACTGATTAAGTGCAAACAGAGCTGGAAAACATGGTCATGGAATGATGCAAGTAAATTCTAGAAGTACACGTCTTTCTAAGGCTGGTACTATTCCTAAAAATGTATTTTGACACGTTTGTGACGGTCACTTCAGTATTCGACAGCAAACTTGGCAATCAAAAACCAACACTGTATAATTTTATAAATCCTCTGTGACCTGTCAAAGGTTGCAACTACCCTCCAAGATTTATCAAAATCTGTTGGAAAGTTTTGAAAGATGAATGGATTGATGATGGTGGATGGACATCAAAGTATCTGTACACAGTACTTTATATGAGGCTTGAGAAAGTAGAAAACTGTACCAGTGTGGAATGCAGTGGCGTAGCTAGGATTTTACAGGGGGGCACAAAGGGGACACTTGCATCTTATAGAGGGCACCAGCTTTCAATGGCATGGTTTTTTGGGGGCAAATTTTTGTTAGCCTTGTTCAATATCCATTCATCCATTTTTTTTAAGTGGGGGGCACCTGGGGGGGGCTACGCCACTGGCAGAATGCACTGAAGGTTGTTATGCCCATATGGTTAACAGATAGGGTTTGTATTCTTTTGAAGAGCAACCCTCTGGAGTGCTTATGTATGACAGGTGTTCAATTTCTGTCTTACCTCAGAGCTATTAGATGGGGCATTGGCAGGTGCATCTGATAATGAGGCTTGGTGAGCATGCATGTTGGCTGGGGGCACAAAGTTGAGAACCATTTGTCGAAATGCGGGCAGGTGAAACAGGGACTGCAATTTGATAATTTGTAAATATATACTTTGTAGAAATATATTTCAAATGAATACTGAACCATTAAAATAGTCATTCAACCCAGCAATGCTGAATCCACACATTTACCATACCTCCAGGCCTTTTCTAGCAAAAGCCTATAAACCTGGCTTGAGGGTTGGCTGTTTGTTTATTATTAGTTTGTTTCGGAAGAAAAGTTATTTTAGTTCCAAATCATTCATCCACAGCAAAATCATTGGCCCTACTTTGTCTCCAGAAGTTTAGACAGTAGTAATCTCACATTGGATCACCAGCCAAAAATTAGAGAAATAAATGTAAGCTTTGCATAACCTAAATAGACGTTACAAGGGACAAGTTTTTAAACCTTCAGACAGGATGAGCAAAATTACATTGCAACTGGCAGGAGAGAGGATCACATTGAGATCAAGCACTAACTGTACCTGGATTACTGCACTGAACCAACAGGTGTTTCCCACATTCTTCAGGCCTACTGGCCAACCGTTGCTTCTGCATCTATCATGTGGGTTGAGAGGGTCACTAAACCAGACCTCACCAGGCCGTAAACCAGACTTACTCTCTGCCATGCTCTGCTCCAAGGCTCTGTGGAAAACAGGGGAGCAAAGAAAAAAGAAAGTATTTAAAACTGAAATGTATGTAAATTCCATCAAAATGAAAAAAAACCAAGGCTGAGAGTGACAGCACATTAACTTTATGGCCTCTACACAAGTTCTTTCCCTGTATGATTTTTCTCTAATCATCTACCGGCAGCTAAATGCAACCCAATGCATAACAGCCACAAGGAGAACCCGGCAAATGAAACCAAGTGCAACACTGGATAATGTTGCAATGTGCAGCTCATGCATCTCATGAGGACACACACGAGCCTCGGTACTACATACTGCATGCACTGTTCCCTTCAACTTTTGTTGAATGTTTGACATGTTGCTTTGTTTCAACTCTGTTGCTTCTTGTTGCACACAGCAGGATTAGGGTTGACACGTGCAACGTTTCAATATTGGAACCCTCTAATGTATCATGTCTACCTCCGCTATCTATCAGTAGGACACAATGAATACGTTGACAATCTGATGAAAAACGGACCTTATTTATAACAGTCAACAATATCAAAGTTGAAAGTAAGGCTTCTTCTTCATTTGGGGAATTTCATTTGTAGAAATGCAGCCAAAAATGAAATTTTATTACAGTTAGTTTATTCAGATGCATGATTTCAAATTTGTGATTAAACAGACATGTACATGTACCTCAGTGGTTTAAACCAGATTTTGAACAATACTCCAAGGAAGGCTTGGAACATGCATTGTCCAACAATCAAACAATAGTTTGGTACCATCCAATTCAATAGTTTACAGTTTACATGTACATATAAAATTAAGGGACAAAATTCAAACCAGCTCTTGTGTGAATAAAAGTAATTTGGCAGTGATGTTTGGGTTGCAAGGTATTTTCAGCTGAGTAAAAGAGAACACATAAGTCCATCCACACAGATGAACTAAGAACACTGAACTCCACATAAGTCCATCCACACAGATGAACTAAGAACACTGAACTCCACATAAGTCCATCCACACAGATGAACTAAGAACACTGAACTCCACATAAGTCCATCCACACAGATGAACTAAGAACACTGAACTCCACATAAGTCCATCCACACAGATGAACTAAGAACACTGAACTCCACATAAGTCCATCCACACAGATGAACTAAGAACACTGAACTCCACATAAGTCCATCCACACACATGAACTAAGAGCATTGAACTCCACATAAGTCCATCCACACACATGAACTAAGAACACTGAACTCCACATAAGTCCATCCACACACATGAACTAAGAACACTGAACTCCACATAAGTCCATCCACACACATGAACTAAGAACACTGAACTCCACATAAGTCCATCCACACACATGAACTAAGAACACTGAACTCCACATAAGTCCATCCACACACATGAACTAAGAGCATTGAACTCCACATAAGTCCATCCACACACATGAACTAAGAACACTGAACTCCACATAAGATCATCCACACAGATGAACTAAGAGCAATGAACTCCACTGCAATGATCTGATGACCCCGGGTCAGGGATCAGGTTTTAACCTGCTGATATCTTGTTCCTCGGTGGACACCCCAATAGTTGCACTGGGTCCTGTCGTCTCTCGTAGCGACAGTGCAATGGCTCTCTGTAGATCATCTTTCTCATCACGATCATGGGTCAGGTCAATCACATCTGGCAATAAAAAACACAACTTGAAACCAGTCACATGTTGTTTGGTTTGGTTTTTCCTTCATTTTCTCAATTTCCCTTTCCTAGAGCGTGGCTAATTGGTCATGTTAGTCGGGGTACATGCTCAATGGAACACATTTTGGGCAAGATGTTCAGGGGTCAAGACTTCTTCTTGCCCATATCTCTGAGGCAAGCTAACCAGACAACTTGGCATTTTCTTCACATTTTGAGGGAGATTTTTAACCCTGACTGTAGTCCACGGGGTAAAGTGGTACTGAACTGAAATGAACCAGCAAACTCGGTACGAAGGTCTGGAATCATGAAAATTAAGCTGGAGTCAATCACAGTAACCGCAAACAGTGAATACAAACATACCTTGACCTCTATTCTTAGGACTTTGGACTGGTACTGCATCCGTGCTGGTTTCTGAGTCTGCCGTCGTGACCTGTTGGTTCTTAGGGACTGACTTGGAGGCTGGGGTGGGCAGGGCTGGCTGGCGGGTGGGATGCTCGGCACTGTGGTCTGTGAGGAACGTGACGGCTTGACCAATATCTCCGCCGCTGGCTTCATAGGCATGCTTGAGAGTCAGGACGTCCTGGACACCTGTGATCTCCTTGAGCTGGTTCAAGGCTATCTCTTGGTTCTGCGTCAAAATAATAAGGGGGTTATTACTATTAATCATTTCTGGTAATGACACCAAGGATTCCTCAAAAGCACCCCAGGCACTGTAGCTCGCAAGCCTGAAGAAACCTGTAGAGAGGAGACAATAAGTAAATTACAATTTTAGAGGTGGGAGGAAAACCCCAGAGGAAGATCTTGAGTAAAAGGATGACTGAGGACCACAGAAGAGGTACATGTAGGAGAGAAATCTGGGAACAATCAAAATGGCGGTGGGACCAACCGGATCATTCAAAATAAAGTCACTGAATTTAAACAAAAACTGAGTATTTGATTGGCTGATTTCCACCCCTAGTTTTCAAACCTCATGTGTGCTGAGCCGCCTTAGTTACCACTGCAGGGCAGTCCTATTCCACAATGAACTTGTCCCAGTTCCGTTGAAATTAACAACTTTTGAAAATGACAAGCTACAGGTACCACAACCTGATACAACCATCTGTTGATGAACTTTTCCAAGATTTGTTATACAATGTGCATTCCCATCATCACTTATTATTTACTGGTACACTCCCATATAACATGATGTGATCTTGGCAATGGTTGAGTCAGGACACCACACATGCTCAAGATGCACATGTACGGGTTTAAGCCTCTTCTCTACAATATGTAAACAAAGTCAACAGAAACCACTGAAGCAATGAGGACAGGTACTGTACATTGTGTTAAACATGCCATCCAGCACTGTGTGCAGGGACTACGTGTACATAATAACATCAACATTATTTCCATGAAATTGTCAAGGAAATAAAATAAGCCTTTATTTGTTTTTCCATCTTGATCAAAAGTCCAAACTAAACACAAAATATTTCTGTCATGTGATGACCGGTATTCTGTGCAAGCTCCAAAACAATTCATTGGATGACTGTGCCGTGCCCAACATAATGGACCGGTACATGAACATGTAATGGTCCTTTGATGAAAGCTGCGGCATTTTACACAACAACTTAAGGAAGCTGGTCTAAAACTACATGTGTAAATGTAATTGATGCCAAAGTTCTTCCTGAAATGTGACACAAACTGGACTAAGCACAAGTGTAAGCACCTTTTCTCCTCCGGCACAAGCTCTCATCATTTTGGGGTAATAATCGGTTTCAAAAATTGAAACTTGAAAAAAAAAAACAATTAAAGAAATAACCAGATGCAAGTCTCATGACCTATCATCTGGGGTTTCACTGACTGCAAAAGTGAGTGACAATTTTGTTGGAAATTCAAGTGTGAGGGTGTGCCGTGAGTAAAAGCATGCACCCTCGGATTGAAAACAGATAGGGTTAGTGTTCTATACGTATTCACACTTGTCTGGTGTGCTTAGTCACAAGTAACAAATGTTTTGGGTGTTGAAACCCAGAAATACATGCACCTATATGAGATACATGTACATGTAAATGTACATAAATGTAAATGTAGGGATTCCCCAAGTTATTTGTGTTCTGTTATTTATGACTGTTTGTCTTTTGTCTAGGGGTTTGTCTGTTTGTTATTACATGAATGCCTAGGTCGGCATGCATCTGAGCAACAGTGATTACACGTTTGAGGTCCCTGACCTACATAATCATTTTTCATTGTGTTTTCATGAAGTGCTGTTCTTTTTTTGCTGTCTCCAAAGGGAAGCCTACATGTGATTCTCAACTTTCCTTGGAACTGCTGCCCCAACCTCCCAATCATTATGATTTTATTCTTTAAAGTGTCTTCACTTTCGTCTATGGGTACTTGTCTTGTTTTCACCATTGTTTTTTGTTGAAGTCAAATAAACATTACCATAATAATAACAATGAATGAAACAAGAAATTTGGATGACTATATGGAAGACGTACATTATAATGACTGGTCCCTTTCACCGTGCCATGTCTCATGCACATGTACTATACACTGTTACTTTGTTAAAAATGAACATGCAAAATACATGTTATTTCAAAAGGAATATGATTTTGCCCGCGTCCGATTTGTGGACATTGAAACATTATCTCTCAGCATCCTTGTTACAGTGTGATCATCTACGTACCAACTGACGACGTCTCATATATCTGCTATAGTACACCTCAGGTTCACCCGACGATGCTGTCTTATCAACAAGTAGAGACATATCGCTGTGATGTTGCTTCCCTTCAGAGAAATCCAGGTCAAAGGTCCTTCATGTACTGATACATGTACTGGTATTTGGAACAATTTCTGTTGTCATCCAAATCAACTAAATAGTAAAAGGTCCTGGTACCGGCAGATCAAAGCTGACATCAATTTGAGCATTTACGGTGCAGTCACTCAACTAAAATTACACAGACAGAATTCCCTTCACAGTTCTGGGTTTTGCGGTCAATTTGGGCACTGCAGTAATTCAGTAAAAAATATGAGTAGAAGCAGAAATTGATCATTACAAAGTTGAAAATGATTGATTGGGCTAGTGGAGATGGCACCTTCTACAATCGTGATCAGATGGCACTGTACTCCTCAGCTCAAAGGGCAGGCAATCCGGAACAGCTTTGGGGCTGACTGACTCTAACCATAGAGCAAGGCTCTTACTGGAAAACGTCCAATTATAGGTCTGTCTGGAGTTTAATACACTCCACAAGATGGAGATCTTGTTGAGACACACGAGAATACCTACACCCTACTTAATCCTCAGTGATCAGCCAATAACATGGAGGAAGGAAAACTGACGACTCCACCACACCCCTTGGCCGCTGTACAACTTTCCTTAGGGAATGTACAAGTTCAAATTCTTTTACATCACTGAGACATCTGCAGACGGAATCTTCAGCTTAGTCAAATCTGGCTGATGAGGAAAGGGAATCATACATGTATCCCTTGAATGCAAGCACAGGCATCCAAAAGATTACCACTGACAGTAGGGAGATGTACCACAGACTGGACATCGACACTCAACCTGCCTGGCTGTGAGGCTTGGAATGCAAAGAATCTGCTTCACTCCTTACTTGGAAACTGACAACACCTCCAAAGCAGGGCAAAGAACCAGAGTGAGTGGAACACCCCTCTCAAAATAAATGTTTGAGCCCACATGTTTATAAAGCACTATGTGGGTTATATACATGTATTGGTACATAAATTCTAAGGAGTGTTCCATTTGATTTTGTGGGGTGCCACCATGAGACTCATACCATTGACTACTCTCACACAGGTTTCATGTCCTAAACATGTGTGCGCATACAATGTAATTACATGTACATTGTATGACAAGGTATACAGACACAATTCACAGACTTATGCTCTGAAGTAATGGTGTGTCAAGTCCAACAGACGCTCATCCCAATACCAGATACATGTAAACAAATATGCACTCGATACTGGTCTAAAAGAGTGTACTACCCCCTGGTACCATGGTCTCATTTGCCAAAACTCTGAAAGAATTGATCATCAATACTTACACTTCAAAAAAAATCCTTGTTGTGTTGCTGAAGTCATAACTTTATATATTCTACCAGGTCTCACTCTTAAACGCATTGTCTTGTTTTAGTCTGTGTGTAGTTGATTAAGTTTTGTTTTGTCTTGTTTTGTCTTGTCCCAGGGAAAGGCACAAAAGCTCGGCTTCACCTTTTTCCTTCATCTTGACATCCCCAGGTACATTGTAGATTTACACTTAAATATATACTGTTTGTAAATAATCTGTCTAAACACATATAAATTGTTGTACCAATTGTTATCAAGGATGTCAATGTGAAAATAAATGTCGAATTGAATTGAATTGATATGTACGTGAAAACACACATCTCCTGGTATGTATGCACAATATGCATGTCCACTTGTACCAGCACAAAGTTATGACTTCTGCAATACCAGTTTGATTTATGCACAGCACAGAAAAACACACCACCCAACATGAACAACTTACAGGCCCCAAATGAGAAATGCAAGGCTGATAGATTGATGGAATTATCTTTTACTAGAAAATAAAAAATGTAATGACATAAGAAAGAGGTTGGAAGCCAACTTCTTGTATCATTTTGCATCAGGTGTGAAGATGCCAATTGCTCAGAAGTTTGGGGTAAATGTATGGTTCCACACCGGAATCTCTACGGGATGTCAAGCCCATTTTGGGGGATCTTGCCAAAACTTATTCATCAAAACAATTTTGACCTAGATTCTTCATCTTGTTATTAACAATTACATTGATTTCCAATGCACTGGTACACATTCTCAAATAAAGTAACGAATGCATTTCAACAAAAGTTTATTTAGGTTATTCCTTCTTCAACTGTTTATATTTTTCGGATTCCAAGGTTGTGTTCATCCTACAATGTACATCGTAACATGTACATGTATATGTATTGATAAGGCCCAGTGAGCGTAACCAGACTGCAAAATCTAGTTAGAGCACTCATTGCGGGTTCAAATACTTGCTACATGGCTAATCATGCTCACTCCATGACCCAATAAACATGTACATTGTACATGTCAACTACATGTACAGGTATGCCAAGGGCCAGCCTGGCTCATCTTCAGTAGTGCCAGCTACCAAACTACATGCCAAGGGCCAGCCAGGCTCATGTTCAGTTGTGCCAGCCACCAAACTACACTGCACTTGCACCTTGGCTTGAGTAAAAGGTTCACAACGTCACACATGGTGTACAGTCCACGGTCAAACTTTGTGTGGACTGGCAATGGGACCATTAGCACTCATCTACATGTATTAACCCTGTGTTTTTCTACATGTACACGTAGTGTCTTTTACTGCATGGAGGCAATGGGTCAAATCCATTAAAATCCACCACTCCCCTGTGCAATCCACATTTCTTGCTAAAAAGTCTACCACTGGCATGATGGTCTTTGTTGATGAACCTACATATGGATATACTAGTATGCATTTGTACACACAGCTTACATGACATCATCAAACTGTTGCCATGACAACATGCACTGAATGCCCTGGCAGTGCTTCAGGTCTCCAGAATCTATCAGATAATGGAAATGGCTTTTGAATGGTTAGGGTTAATCCTGCGGGACTGGGTGTGACCAGAAGATGGCCCTCCATGTACCCCCCCGCTCCCCGTACTTCCCTTGGTCTATGACCTCAGGAGAAAATGTACTGTAGGCACCACCTCTGGTCACTCACAGGTCCGAGGGGGTGGATGGACATGGATGTGGATCAGTGACCTAATTACTGTACAATGTAAAGGTACAGGTACATGTATGTTGATCCATGTATGTATGTTTCATTACATACTTGTCTGGAATGTATTTAATCTTTTCCAGGATTATATAACTGGACTCTTTTAATTTGACCATTATAGTGTATATGTGCAAGTCTAAAAGTATTTGAATTTAAGGAACACTTTCACATGGACATGTAGTTTCCACGGATTAAGTTTCTGCATTGCTTTCACTGTTCTCATCATGTGAGGGCACAAAACCAGAGGATGATCAAAAGGCTACTACCAGCGAAGTTCATCAATGTACCTGTTCAACATTTTCTGAACATTTTGGGAGCACTGGAAAATTCCAGAGGATGATCAAAAGGCTACTACCAGCAAAGTTCATCAATGTACCTGTTCAACATTTTCTGAACATTTTGGGAGCACTGGAAAATTCCAGAGGATGATCAAAAGGCTACTACCAGCGAAGTTCATCAATGTACCTGTTCAACATTTTCTGAACATTTTGGGAGCACTGGAAAATTCCAGAGGATGATCAAAAGGCTACTACCAGCGAAGTTCATAAATGTACCTGTTCAACATTTTCTGAACATTTTGGGAGCACTGGAAAATTCCAGGTTAATTTTTATTACTACCTTTTTCAACTAAAGTTCAATGTAAGCATTGAATACACCACACTTGTACAGAAATTTCAATGGTAATCAATTATTACATAAAACGTGTACACGTACACATGTGTTAGTTGTTACTGAATAGTTCTTTGGCTTGACCTTCCCTAAAATGTATCCTAAATGTAAATGTGAAGACGTACATGTACTTCAGTGATGCATTCGTTGGGTCTGACCTCATATTAAAGGTCAATGCAACAGACGCAATCACCATTTATCAATCAATCAAGGACAAGATAAGCCAATGACCACCTGATGGGACTTTGAAAGCAGTGAGGTTTAACATTAAACAGTGGGCTAATGGATAGCGCTATCTGAAATCAAAAAGTTAAAAGGCATCTTGATTGAACCCATGATGAAGCATCTTTAAGAGCCAAAATTCTTGAAGAAATTGGCATTTTCTACATGAAAAGGATTCTTTTCACAATTGAGCACCTAACTAAAAGAAGGACCTACATGTACATGTAACTCTGACAAAACTTTACAGAGTTCAAAAGAAAAAAATGAATATTTTTGAAGGAGTTGCAGAGGGGATCAATTAACTCTCCAAGGCAAAATAGTGGAGTTGGACCTTTGTTTTAATGAGGTACATGTATTCAATTATAAAAAAGGAATTTCACATGGAGATCTAAGAAACATGTGGGCCCATGTTCCGAGCACATGTGCACATACCTACATGTACTATAACCTAAAGCATGCCCGTATTGACATCCAGTGCAAATGGTTGATCTTCTGCCAACATTTAGTCTCTTGGCAACTGGTCAATTTTTGGCATGACTTGTCAGAAAGAGTTCCAGTGATCCTGATTCTTGAAGGAAGGAATGATACATCCTGACTTCACTTCAGCGGTTAGGATTCAAGGAAATCTTCCAGGTACATCTAAATGTTTTTTCAACAAAATTGGAAGTTTTTCTCAGTTTCAGATTCATGTCTTTTCAGCCTTTTGCAACGACTGACCTTTACTGAGATGATAAAAATGTATGATGAAAAAAAGGGGGGGGGATGACTCAAATTCTTCTGATATGAAATCTCTGACTTTACGCATGAATGTTACTCATTTACTGCACTTCCCTCTTTGGAAACAGTCTTCAGTCTTCCACAGCCGTGAATTAGAAAGATAAAGAAATTGGCTGACACTGGCCAATGGTGGAATTAAACTGGTAAATTGTAAGATTGACACATTGAGTAACCTGAATATCGACCTACATGTATGGTAGGCCTATATACATACATGTATACATGTCTGCACGTAACATATTAAACACAACCAATTTGCCATGTTTGCACTGTAATCTGACCTAACTAACCTAGTTTTCCTCAGTGGACAAAGTCTTTCCAGTGCTCAGTCCTGTCAGTGACACTATTTTGGGCTTGTACAATGCAAGTACATTGTACAAGGTCATGCATCATGGTGAGCATGGTGTGTTGGTTGGGCCTAGGCCAACATGTACATGTGTTGGCAACTAGGATGGCAGGTGGGTACAGAAATCTGGCACTGACTTCTCCAATGCGAATAACTTGGATCCTACAAACTGCCTTAGTCAGACGAACCTTTCTCAGGCAAAAATTCCACACATACATGTACATATACATGTACGGATGCCACTACTTTTTCCTGCAGTGACCTTTTAGCCACATGAAAGCAATAAAATGTCTTTAAAAGTCAAATTAAGCATGGAAAATATATTTTGGGTATGTGTAAATACACATGGTAGAAAACAGAATTTTTTTACCAGTCTCGGGGGGTTTATGCACAAGCAGGACGCTCCTAGCCTTAGTCCAACCTGGAATTCTTTCCCTTTCCCATGACACCAGCATTGCAGCAGGCCCAGGTTCATCATGTTCACCTCAGAGTCAGACATGTCAGACATGAGTGGACAGCCAAGACGACAGAACTTGACCATGTACATTGTAATCATGGTAATGTTGACATTTACTTAGGCATAGCAATGGCCTAATTTGCTTAAAACTTAAAGCAACGTGCTGTGCAGTGGCTGCTATGACTGCACTGTTTTGAAAAAAAAAATTGAGGTTAACATTACAATAACTGAGCGAAAAGTATACTGTAATTTTAGGCTTAGGGCCTTTATACTATATAGCCACGTATAAGCCTACGAGTATACACTTAGTGAAGCTGTTTCTATAGTTATTAGAGTAATATTAGGCCTATGTGGAAAATAAAGTGAACTGAACTGAAGTACCGGCAACAGAGTTACATGTACATGTACTGATGTACATGTAGTTCAAGTTGTACACCTGCGCTGCACAGGCTACTGCGCCACTAGCACTTCCTACCTTCAAGTCATCGTGATCACGCTGTTGAAAGACCCCATGCTCCACAGTCATTATAGCGGGCCGTCTCTGACCCATTCAATGTGGGTCATTCGGTCAATTCATAAACAAAATACACTGTGCATGCAGTGAGTTTGTAGATCACCAAACCTCTCTCGAGAACACGAGGGACATCGACAGGGTGTCTTACTGACATTAGTGAGTAGTGTTGATGAACGACATGTTCCTTCAACTTCAACCTGGCCTCCTTATCTCTACAAAGCGAGCCCAAATCAAGTGAATACCACCATCAGAACAATGATAAGAAAGAAAAACGCCGTCACAGAAACCTGCTTGTTGTGGTGCCCAATCGGGCGCATAAAACTCGAGTCATGCCGGAGTTACCAAATCTTTGATTTGCCAATGGCTCAAAGAATCAAACACGAAATATTCAATTTTGAGAAAAACATGACCGGAAAAAAAAGATTTTTGATCAATACATGATAAAATATTTTTAATTTTTTTTCTTAAAAGAATATTAGGGTGTTTTCCTGCGTGACTTTCGTCGCTAGAAATGCTTGTGTGAATATAAAAAAGAGCCATCCAATAGAAATAGCTGTACTGAAAAATTAGAGCGGTGTAAATCAAAATGGCAGCCCCCTTTGGACATGTTGGAAGGGGAACTTGCCAACGTTGCAACATAAACATGATAAATAGCGCTTATTTCGGCGGATTTGCATTCTAATGGTGTCTGTATTACTGTATTAATTTTACTGTATTATTGTGATTTAATGAAACTTCAATTCGAGTGTAGTTATGGCTTTCTTTCTGGATTCGTTTGTCATGTTTACAACCCAGGTAGGCATTCTCGAGGTCGTACTCGGCATGACTCGGAGGTTGATTTACATATATCATGTTTATTGCACTCACGTCTAGTCTGGGCAAAAAAGGGGCAATCAGCAGCCCTCCATTCATTTTATACAAGTACTTCATATTTTTCTCCTTTTTTGCTGCAACTTGATAAAATTAACTGAAACTTTTTCAATACAGCGTGGGCAATATTCGTAGCGCACAAAATAGGCCTAGTGCAATTTTGGGCATGTACAGGTTAAGACGACTTTTAGGCATAGGGCCTACAGTGTAGGCCTAGGCCATGGCCTAACTAAGATTTTCCCTAGGCTATGCATGCTAGGGCATGTAGGGCCTAGGCCCTAGCTGCCTAAACTGCAACACTATTTTTGCCCCTTTGAGTTTCGAGAGTCAAATGTGGAATAGCTATCAATCGACCAATCAGACAGAGAGAAGAATCTAGACTCAGTGATGTCATCCCGACAGCTTGAATACTAGGGGCCCAACATTTGCAGACTAGCCTGCTCAGTTGTGCTGCTTAGGCCCCACTAACGTTTTACGTGCTGATGTGTTAACAGACTTATATTAACCCTCCTGTGCTCAAGTCACTCTTTGGGTCACTTGGTAAACACCTCAAAGAAGCACAGCTGTGTTGTGTTGTGCGCTGCACCAACTGTCCCTCACAGGAATATCAGTTTGCACTTTTGTGCTGCCCAAGAACTGTGCTTCACCGTTTCATGTGCATCATTGTGCAGTAAACCAAATGCAGTGAAGAGGACTGCACAAAAGACCCTGGGTCATTTTGTGCTGGCAATCTACTGTGTACACACTGAACCTGTGCATGTTTGAGTTCCTTGTAGAAAATACATACAAGAGAGTGACTGTGGGCACTTGTGTATATTTGTGCTGTAAAACCAAAGGAGGGTTAAGCAGTAAATGGACAAGAGAGACAGACCTTACAAACCATTGCATGGCTACATAAGGATTTAAGGCCCCGGTCATAAATATGCTGAGGCCCTGTGTTTGTTTTGCGCAGCTCTGGATTGGAATCAGTCAGTCAGTGGACAATGCCAGGGTTAATTTTGTGAAAAGACAAAGAGGTGTGGGTTTAGATTTTTGACATGTCATGCATGTTTGAGGGAAATTAGGCCGATGCATTGGGGTAAAAATTGTCAGTGTATGACACATGACCATGATGACATGGACATAATGGAGGAAAAACTTTCACATTGTTGGTCATGTTGGTGGTCAGTCAAAAGTCATATTTTCTCACGATTTACAGTTACAGTGTAAGCCTACAAATTCAGAAAATTTGGCCTGTGGGGTTATTCTTGGGGTATTCTTGGGGTATTCTTGGGGTATTCTCAATGCAGAGTAACATAATACATGTATATGTGTCATTAATTTGCTCTTTTCACAAAAACTTTGTTTTGAATGTTTATGTTTGTTTTGATTGATTTCAATTTTTGTTCTTGTTTAACAGAAATTATAGACATGTATAGAATCTGTGTAGCCTTGTCATTTATGTCCTGTCCTATCTGTACTTGCAGATTTTCTTCTTTCTTGGAGGCTGGATTTTCTTCATGCGTAAACTTTTCAAGAATTATGAGGTGAGCTTTCGACGTATTTGTTGACCATCTTGATGTACAATTTTTGGAGATCTACAAGTCAGCAATAGCTGTGAAATGACAAAAAGACTAACGATTATCCAACCATGAAGTGGGAGGTGCAAACAACTGAGACAGCTTATAATTTATGAAGTTATTTGAATGACTTCAGCTTCTGCTACACACTAACGGAGGAATCTGGACAACTTTGCTTCAGTTTTGGGGTGCACCAGGTGATTTATTTTGCCAACATTTCTTACACAGTGTCGCATCGTTTCACCACAACAAAACACAACCACCAACACATGGCAGAAACCCACTTTGCTAGCACCATCCAGCGACGGGCCTCTATAGCTAGCCTGCAGGGGTTCCATTTCATTGCTCCAGTGTGGTTTCATGGTGATGCCCTCTGCCAGTTAGCCCCGATAGCACAATACTCCAGACCTCGTTTTGTCGCAAGAGTTACTTGCAGAGAAGTGTAATCGTTTTATCGTACTTTCCAATCAATGTTTGTGCAGGTTCACCATGTCATTGTTCAACTGGTCTTCTCCGCAACCTTTGCTCTCTCCTGCACCTTATTTGAGCTGATCATCTTTGAGATCCTGGGTGTGCTCAACACAAAGTAGGTCCAATGTCACTTTGAGGTATTCCATGTACATGTAGGTCAAAGATGTACTTTTAAATGCAAATCTCCCTGAAAAAACTAAAGAGCCACTTCAAGCAGATGGCTACAAAAGAAAGAAGGGAAGTTACTTAGGATATTCAATTTAGGAGTAAACATTGAACATTGCACTTTTTTTTTAAATTTGATGCATGAGGCTCAGTTCTAACTCCCAGAAATTCCAGCCACTTGCCATTTTGAAATTTGACTTTGTGGAATTTTGCAGATATTTTCAGCCACACTTTTAATCTCTTTTCCGTCCAATATTTTTCTTTAATTTCAGCTCCCGTTTTTTCCACTGGAAGGTCGATCTCTACGCTATCCTTTTCATTCTGATAGTGATCCTTCCCTTCTATGTTGCCTGGTTCATCTTCACCAACATACGTATTGGTAAGCTCAAGCTGTGTACATAAAGCATACCCTGAGGCTCAGGCATATCTGCCCATGTACACAGTTTGAGGAGGTGGGTGGAGCTTATTGTTTGACCCCCCCCTCCTCTTGTAGACTTAGCCTATGCCTACCTGATGAATGTAAGTCACGTCTGTGGGAAGTACCTGCAGCTGTTAGCCAGTGTCTTTCCAAGACGCACATGTTCTTTCCAGCCGCGGTTCAGGACACCGCATAATGTGGTTGCCATGGTAATGAGCCATGATTGAAGGTCTACCATGCTGGCAAACACGTCGCACTGAACTCTCTATTTAAGGTAACATTTTTGCGGCCTAATGATTTGAAGGCAGAGTGAGTGCAAACATACATTGATATTGTAGTGTCTTGTACCATTGAAGCTGAAAAGAGACACATCGTAGTACATGCATATTACTTCACAAATTGCGTTTCAAATAACACTGATGAAACTTCAGGAGCTGGGGAGCCACACACGAAACTTGGCAGATGTTATGTTTCACATCCTGGATAAGTTTCATGTCAATCCATGATCCTTTCAAATATTCCATTGTTGAGGAAGTGGTACTTGTTTTGTTGTCAACAAAATATTTCGTCCAGAAACATGTTACAATTTCAAAAACATCGGCAAACATGGCAGCTTAATTTGTAAAATACATGTATAAGTACCAACAGCAAAAATGATGTACCAGGTCCACCCTTTTACCAGCACAGAACTGCAGTTGCTGGATTTCACTTTTTTTTAGTGAGAAATTTAGTAATTAATTATTGTTCCCTTGTCCATAATTGTCTCAATGTTTGCAATCTCTTGATTCATTCTTGGACTGCAGTTCAGAATCGTCACCTGACATTTCCATTGACATTGGGGGCCTGGCTGGTCTTCGTCTATTTCTTTTGGAAGTTAGGAGATCCTTTCCCAATACTCAGTCGTAAACATGGTGAGATGTCATCTAACTCTTATCTTTTATTAAACATTTGCTTTTCGCTATTTCACATTCTCCTGAAACTAGGACTTGCTTGATATGCTTTTTGGAGGTCTGTAATAAGAATGGAGAAACAGAACTGAAAAGACAGACTTTATCATCGAATTGCATACAACGTGTAGGCAAGCTGATCAGATGCTTGTGTAGTAATCAAAAAGGTAAACAAGTAGATTGACTGGAGTGGTATTTGAACCTGTAACCTCTGGAATACTGTACAGATGCTCTACCCACTGAGCTATCCAACCCTGTGTTATTAATATCTTCCACAAAACAAGTAAACAGAATTTTTAAAAATCATTTCCATTTACAGGCATTTTTTCCATGGAGCAGGTCATCAGTCGTATTGGGGTCATTGGAGTGACAATTATCGCCGTTCTGTCAGGCTTTGGTGCGGTTAACTGTCCTTACACCTATATGGCTTACTTTGTTCGGTAAGAAACTTCAGAAATTCAAATTTTTTCAAACTGATTTTGCTAATGACCCAGGAAGCAGTGAAACATTGCTACTTTTCCAGTGTTGCCAAGAATTCGTTGAGAGCAAGCAGGCTTTGAAGAATTATTCAGAGTGATGTTTAACAGGAAATTTCAGAATATCAGGTAGCAATTTTACATCAAAAGAAGTTCTGCCAAGAGGTTTTAAAACTGTCCTATGCCTCAGGTAGCGTTCAGTTTAACACCCTAGCATATGCCTCTCTCTCTCTCTCTGTTACATTAACATACCCACACTGACGCAGAAACTATCCATGTCTTCATTCACACCAGGATTCTTAGATCTGATTTGAGTTCTGTGTAGATCACATTGTAAATGAATAAAATGTAGGTCTTAGCCAAGTGTGTGTGAGTTTGAAAGGTAAGATAATGGTACAAAATATGTATAGATCCTATCAGTTTATCACTGATTCAGAACCACTTCTTGCCATTTTTCCCTTGCCAATTTCTATACAAGCTGGTGTTGTTATTTTGATGGGCAGGGACGTGAGGGATGCAGACATCCAGGCTCATGATCGGAAACTGATGCAGGTGATGGACATGATACTAACTAAGAAGAAGAGGTGAGGGAGACGGGTGGATCAACTGCCACCAAGAGCAGAAAGAGTGTCTTGAATGTGCCTAAGGGTGGATCCAGAACCGCTGGGGGGGGCTTGTTTAGGAGGTTAGAAACTGTGGAATGTTTTCATATACCGGTAACCTTTTATGGCCTGTTTTGAGGGAGAGGCTACATTTGGAATGCTTTTTACACCTTTGTAGGAAGAATGGAAATAAAATCGACCAAAAAATCTCCTTTCTTTCATTCAACAGAAACACTAGGCTTATTGGGAGGGTGGGCATGGCCCTCGCTGGGCCCCCTGGAACTGCTCTAGAGTGTGCATGTTGTAAATGCATTCACAGTCTCAAGTTGATATGAAAACAATGCATGACCCATTTGGGAGAGGTTCTTCCTATTTGATTGTCAGGGAAGTCCAGGATGGGAGAGGTTCTTCCTATTTGATTGTCAGGGAAGTCCAGGATGGGAGAGGGTCTTCCTATTTGATTGTCAGGGAAGTCCAGGATGGGAGAGGGTCTTCCTATTCGATTGTCAGGGAAGTCCAGGATGGGAGAGGGTCTTCCTATTTGATTGTCAGGGAAGTCCAGGATGGGAGAGGTTCTTCCTATTTGATTGTCAGGGAAGTCCAGGATGGGAGAGGGTCTTCCTATTTGATTGTCAGGGAAGTCCAGGATGGGAGAGGGTCTTCCTATTTGATTGTCAGGGAAGTCCAGGATGGGAGAGGGTCTTCCTATTTGATTGTCAGGGAAGTCCAGGATGGGAGAGGGTCTTCCTATTTGATTGTCAGGGAAGTCCAGGATGGGAGAGGTTCTTCTTATTTGATTGTCAGGGAAGTCCAGGATGGGAGAGGGTCTTCCTATTTGATTGTCAGGGAAGTCCAGGATGGGAGAGGGTCTTCCTATTTGATTGTCAGGGAAGTCCAGGATGGGAGAGGGTCAAGACAATTTAACTGGGCCCATTTTTCTGAGGTATCAAGTTTATTATTTCACTTTATGAAAACATTCAAAATGTAGAGAGATTCCCGATGATTTCCCTTATTACTGAAGTCCTTAAGACTGCCTTTTCCTCAAACTAAGAGAACAGTGATTTTTTCCGAACCTCTCCCTTTTCTTGCTGGCCATATTGTACAGGATACTTCTAATTGAGAGAGACCAGCTACAGCAAGCATCTTCTAACCGCAAGCAGGCAGGTATCTGGGGAATGCTGAAGAGTGTAGCCTCATCGTCTGGAGGGGCCAGTATCCTTTTGAGGACAATGGGAACCCATTGGGTGCTTGGCATCAGTGAAATGCCTCCGAACTGTAGACTTGAATCTGGGAATTTACAACTTCACAGGCCGTATTCTTGTGTGACAGATGATGCTTTGTTGAGTATAGGCAAAACAGGTAGAATGATCTGTCCAGAGATGCTAGAGCGCCCTCTGTTGACTGAGATTCCTGATGCTAGCGGTGTGAATGAAGCTCATCACATCTCGTGTACTTTCCAAAGTCTCTTCTCTCATGGTCAGGATTTACCTGAGTCGGGTCACGTAGCAAGGTACCTTTGGACTGACTCACACAAGAGGTACTTCAACCTTGCCATCTTTGTGTTGGCCTGACAATAAAACTTGGGTCCACACAGTGCAGCTTGCGTGAACCTTGTGTGGACTAAAGCTAGGTGCACACAAGGTTTCCACTTGCCAGAAACTCTCTCGGTGCCTTTTCTTATTCGGGGTTATTGGTAGCAAACTGAAGAGGAACATTCCAGGAAAACAACCAATATCCAGCTCAAACGAGCATTTTGCAGTCCATGGAGTTTCTTTGAGTTCATGTAACCACACAAAAAACAAAGGAAGTCTGCAAAAGGTAAAAATGAAGACACAAGTAGATTTTTCACTTTGGCATTATGCACATGGCAGCATGTACTGTGTTTAAGGGACAGTTTCTTTGTCAAATTTCCCACAATGTTTGCAGACTCCATAAAATTAGTAGAATAACGTGTTTGTCCCCACAACTACAGAACAGCGTATGTGTTTTCTGTATCTGCATAGCCTTTCTTCTTGTGATCAGTGAACAGGTCTTTTTGCAAGAATGTGTTGTTCAGTGAATGGTGTGGGATCGGCAGGAGATGGATGTCTGGTTCCTGAGATACTGCTGTCTAAATTGATTTTTGATGCTTTAGTAGATTGGTAGATTCCTTAACTCAGAGTTTGCGTGTCAGATCTGGGCCAGCTTCAACAGGAGGTTGCAGGATATGAAGAACTGAGCCGACAGCTGTTCCTGGAGTTAGTTGACCTCAACAGCACGAAGGTATCCAATATCAGTACACCCACTGTTGGGTTGCTGTTGTACAGAAAAGCCACAGAGAGAGGTAGTCCTTATGTTTGCTTGGTCTCTGTCTTCGTCTCAGCTTCAGACTTCATTTTTATGAAGTCGGTTTCCTGAGTTGACACCCTCATTAAAGCTCAATGAAAGGCCCTTTCTTTACTGTCTTAGTGCGTATTAACAAGTTCAAGGTTTGGAGGATTACTGTTTGTTTGTAAATGTCAGAAAAACTGATCCCAATCTTGAGAAAGTGACAGAGAGAGAGAATCAAAGCCAAAATTTGAAAAACCATTTTAGAATCCTTCCTTGGCATTCAGACATGGTGGCTTTGATTACACTGAAGGCTGTCACAACACACCGACCAAAACATTGAGAGCTAACGTCTTAGGTTCTCAGTCATTTCACATGCTGTATCTACATACTTCTCCCAAGTTATACAACCACCATGCAGAATACATTGGAAGTTATCAGTCTTGTGAATGAACATGCACAGAAGAAACTCTGGACCCGTTTGTACTTACCATCCTCCCATATGTTCCTACCCAGTCCTAGGGGATGAACATGTTCTTGACAGATTCGGATGCAATTTTTAATAAATACAAATCATTTAACTTGATTTTCCTAAATTTCAACCATTTTAGTTTTTGAAACTGTCATTGATTTGATCATTGCGGTTATGCCATTTCCGTTTTTACTTAGAGAGAAAATGCAGGGTTTGTTCAGTGAATCTTTCCCTTAGAAACCGCACCCCCTCTAATGTTCAATTCTTCACTTTGTCTCTGGTCACTAGGAGCGCATTGAATATTCCAAAACTCTGCAAGGCAAGTACTTCAACATCATGGGCTACGTCTTCTCTATGTACTGCCTCTGGAAGATTGTCATCTGCACCGTCAACATCATCTTTGATCGAGTCGGGAAGACGGACCCTGTGACTAAAGGTGTTGATATCGCCGTCCACTGGTTGGGCATTGAGTTTGATGTGAGTTTACATCTGGGCCCAATGTCATGACCCTGCTAAGCACATGATTTTACACTTACATGAGCTGAGCAAATTTCATGGAGACTCCAAGCGGGAAGCACAGCCAAAGGCACCCTCAACTCAGAGGAAAGATTTTCCCAATTGAGCGAAGTAACAATCAAACTCTCAGTGCACGCACAACCATTTGCACAACCATGCCAAGCACTGCTATGGTTAGCAATATTTGTGCTATAGTAAGCACAAGTTTTCTGCTTACTGTTAAACGGCTCCCTGAAAGTGAACCCTGTTTATGGAAGGATCTCCTGGTAATGATTTCTTGTTGTGCAGCTGATGCGTTGGAATTATAATTTGGCTGGGAATGAAAGTTAGGGCTGCGGCTAGAAACAACATGCACACCTACAGTATGTAAGCCACTGGCTGTAGCTGCAGCCACTTCCTGTAGACCTGTGTTACTCCGAGTCATTTGTTAAGTATATTTTTTTAATTTAATTCTTCTGCCATGGTTTCACAAGATAGCTCCCTGAATCTGTTCAAGATTTTTATTCAGTAAATTAATCCAAGTGTTGTTGTCGACCTACAATCATTTGTTGGCCGTTATTTCACATCTGTCTTTTTCAGGTTACATTTTGGTCCCAGCACGTATCCTTCATTCTGGTTGGTATCATCATTGTCACTTCAATACGCGGTTTACTTATTAAACTTACAAAGGTAAGAACAAGTGTCAACATGGCAACTGTAAAAAACTGAATACATGTACCACAAGTAGTCAGTTGTGATGTTACTGTAGCATGGAGTGTTTAAGGCAGTCGATCGTATCACTGTCACTGTCCTGTTTTTCTGGCAGTTCTTTTACACGATGTCAAGTAGCAAGTCTTCCAATGTTATCGTTCTCCTGCTGGCACAAACAATGGTAAGTTCTTGAGAGTTATAGTCTGAAAGGCAGCTCATGTCCAACCAATGATCTAAGAGGCCCAGTTTTAAAGTAATCCGCCATCTCAGGAATATTGATAGGTATAACGTCACTCTACAAATTTTGATTTATTGAGAGCAAGAGCTCAACTTTGTGGGAAATCTCCAAATGATGTTCTGATTTTGGTTTCATTGGTGATACAGAAATTTTGGAAGGACACATTGTGTAGGGAGAGTTGTTAGTTCTACCCATTTTCTAATCTTTTTGTGAACTTTTAGTAATATCTAAAAATTTTACTTGCCTAAAGGCCGTTTCATACTTCAAAGCAAAAATGAATTCGAATTTGTGACGTCTGATCAAATATACGTGTTACAAATTCACAAAAGTCGAACACATTTCAACTCACCTCGAATGAAATGTTGCTGCCAAGTTTTTTGGACATTAAATTCACTTTGCTGTCAGATTCGCTGAAGTATGAACCGTCCGTAATGCAGCAGTATGTAGGTGGTTTTTTTTCCACTATTCAGTCAACTGGTGATGGTGTCACAGATTACTCTGCTTATTTTGTTTCCATCTTCCTATGGCAGGGCATGTACTTTGTTTCCTCGGTGCTCCTAATGCGTATGAACATGCCACCTCAGTACCGCGTCATCATCACAGAGGTACTGGGTGATCTTCAGTTCAACTTCTATCATCGTTGGTTTGACGTCATCTTCCTGATCAGTGCGCTGTCCAGCATTGCTTTCCACTACCTGGCCCACAAGCAGACACCAGAGAAGCAGATGCATACGTGATAGCCAAGACAAAGGATGAAGCATGTTTCAAGTTGTGTAGCATTTCAAGCATATCTGAGGTGGTAGAAACCCACAGTGGCCATTTTATGGACTTTGAGAGTAAGCCACGCCTACATCTACTGGCTATGATGGTAGTAACAGCCACATCCATAGGCAGTGGCTACAGCAGCTTGCCAAAGGCTTCCCTATTGTTAATTTGTCTTTTATCCAGTCATATCCTTTCATTTGGACATGGCTTAACTGAACCTTTTATACAAATACAGAATCATTACCTTTATTCACATGAAACCAAAATTACCAGTCAAATTGAGTAACACACAAGTCAAAAGACCTTACCAATAATCAGGTCGATTTTTTTACAAGTGACAATAGCAGTGTTGTTATATTCAAATGAAACTAGCTTTTAAATGTGAAGCTGTACTGACTTTGCTCATTCACTATTTTCGCCGTGAGGAAGCGTTTACGCCAGCCAAGGAGCTGCCATTTTGAATTCAGTGCATATTTGTAGGACATGCTAGAAAGAGATGAAGCTCATTCCAGATGATCTACTCTGAATGCAGCGTGCAAGAACAAGTTTTGCAAATAACATACATCACATTTTTAAGTATGAGACTATTTAATGCCGTAGAAAAGTTCCTCAGAAAAGCATAACATGTGTTAATCGGTTGTGCGTTCAGTTTTTTAATTTATCATTTGAGAATATAGACACAGAAATGCAGATAGTCCACGCAAGTGTTACATAATTAGAGTTTTAGGTGTGTGGGCAAACATGAATATGCCCAGCAGGCTCCACTTTGTACGGTCAGTCAGCTCTCAAGTAACTCCATGGTTCAAAGTAAATGAAGGAATTAAACACTCATAACTGGTCATGTGACCTCAACTAGTGTCAGGTCAAAAGCTCTTCTTGTCCAAGCACATTTTGTGTCTCAGTGGGACTGCCCCACATGGCTTAACAGCGGCCGTTTATTTTGCTGCAGTTAGCTGCCTAGTATGCCATGTTCCCATTGGCCTTACACCTGTTGTACTTTGATACAACTGGCTGGGTTAGAGTTGACTTTTCCACTATGCATGCTGTCTTTCACTTGTGTCTGGACTGTATCTGAGATACACCAAGGCAAGTAATCCCAATGGCAGCAGGACTGCCCGTAACAGGAATGCGAAGTCCTAACTGCCAGTCTTGTCATAAATCCAACCTGTGAAGACACATGAAGCAGAGGACGCTGTTATGAATCTCTCATTTTTTTTCCTGTGTTAATCGCATTAAACTTGAACACAAGTTCTAAGCTGTGTCACTGTGGTAATGGACTTGTTACTGTTTATTGTCTACAAGGTCTCCACATGCCCCCCCATGTGCTAGCAGTGTGACATGAAGTCCAACAGACATATATAGCATCACAAACGAGAAAAGTTCACACACTACTCTGCACTTTGTCTTTTGTGGCAAACTCTTGATGGGTCTTGATGTCATTAACGGTCAATTCAGACACTGGTGAATTTGGATGAAATGACTCCTTGACTCCTCGTCAGCAAACAGCACGTCGATCTCTCCTACTGACTTATGAGGCAAAACCCTCTGCAGCAGTAAACAAGATGCCCAGAGAAACCACTGAGCAACAGGTGAGTACCATGTTAGCCGGACAGGAAAAGTTGAGTCAGTAAAGGGGTGCGCTGGCAAGCATAAATATTAGGACAAGTGGCCGACACTAGGTGTGGTGTAGGCCTATTCATCGTCAGTGAAGAAGATGTCTAGATCTGCCTCACTGGTGACTGAACGTTGACTAATCCAAGACGATCAATTAATTGTGCTGGAGTGCAAAAGCTGACCCACGTTTTTATTTTGCAAATGTTTTTAATCTCTTATTCGATGTCACATTTGCATGGAGTGAAAGGTGGATTTTGGTGGCCACTCCGTTTGTTCGTTACATTTTCAATGTGTGTCATATTCAGAGTAAAGGCCTAACAGTGCAGTGACACATCAGCTATCTGGAGAAAGTATGTTCTCATGCTGAGGTTTGGTTGGAGGAGGCTAATTGATCTGTCGACTCCGGCAAGAGCTCGGTAGCCTACACTCTGCAAACTTCTTGGAATCCAAATTTTAACATAGCAAGTCCTAATTGTTCGTTAACGGAGAACTGGTGACGAACGGCACTCTAAGCATGGTCGAGATTTGTCAAAGCAGCCTTGGTCGTCTTGGTCTAGAAGTTTGTCAACGAAAGAGTAAATCCGCCTTTGCATATTTCCTTGGCCTGCTGCCACTGTCATTCCAAGCTTTGTTTTAAACACCAAGAGACAACAAAGATAGTGCAAACGACCAGCAAGCAAGCAAGTGTGTGTGGGAAATGGGTCCGTGTGCGTGTCGTTCATTCGTTTTTCGACTGAAAACGAAAAAATTAAAAACAAATCGTTTTCTGTTTTTTATTTAAATTCGAAAAACGAACCAAAAAATTGCTTTTCGTTTTTCAATGAAAACAGAAATCAAGGAAGAAGACGAAGAAATCATTTCTTATGTTGGAACTGAATAACAAAAACAAAAGTATTTTGTTTTCTATTTAAATTTAATCCCAATTTCGTTTGACTACACACGTAATTTCAAGGAGGCGTCACGTCTCTGAGTACTTCTCAGGATGAAAGTTGCCGCTCGGAATACCAAAAAATCCTTGTGGGTTGCTCCTTTTACGTCAGAGGCAACAAATTCCTTGTATTCCTCTAGTTCGGCCATGTTTCATTTAGTGGGGTACAAAGACATTTCTTACATTACAACGTGAAAATGGAACCGTTTTTCATTCTTTATAAAGTGGATCAATAGATTATGATGTTAATACTTAATTTCACATTGAAAAACAAAGAAAGAACATGATTGTCTTTTTTTCATTTTTAACAGAAAACGACTTGCTTCTCTGTTTTCTCATTTTATGTTTTAAATCGAAAAACGACTCATTTTCAATTCTCATTTTTAAATCGAAAAATGGAAAACGACTTGTTTTTGGTCGTTTGATTTTCGTTTTCAAATCGAAAAACGAATGAACGAAACGTACACGGACCGAAATGACGAAATCGTTGGTGGTGTCGCAAAGTGGCAAAGAGCCACGCACAATTCATTGACTGACTGGCATATTGTAACGTAAGAAAAACATAAAGGGAACCAGGGAAGTTTTAAAAATCCTTTATACTGCGCACGCGGCGCACCAGTTTTTCTGCAGTAATGCTTCGCTTGCCACCTAGCGCAGGAACAAGGCGCTTGCAAGGGATGATGTGCAAGCGTGGCATACATTGTGTGGACCCTGCACAAAAGAAGTCCACATAATGTAGGGTGCGTTGGCGTTGTGTGGACTGGCACACGTCCACACAATGTTTTCCCTCTCTGAAAAACAGTTTTAGAGGCATTTGGGGACAAGGTTGTTTTTGGCAAAATGAAGAGGAACACTCCAGGAACTCATCATCAAAAATCCAGCTCGAAGGAGTTTTCTAGTTGGAGAAAAAGGAGCATTCTCCTCAGGTTTCCTTAACCGTAGGAGAACAAAGGAATGTCCACAAAGGAATGTAAAACAGGTGTGGGTGGCCTTGCGCAGACTTTAGTGAAGGAAATGCGTCGCACGGATAACGACTCGAAGAGTATTGTGGTCGGCCTATATTTCTGCCAGGCGCGCGAGCTCGCTCAATGCGTTACACAAGCGGCGGTTGTCAATTTGATAGTTTTTCTTTTTCTTCCTTATTTCTGAGAAAAAATCTCACTACACTTTATTTGTTCAACCAAAATTGATCAAGATAACCAATGAATTGAAACGTATCGCCAAAAGACACGTGATCTCTGGTATTTTAGTGGGAAGACACATTACCACACTGGGATTGTTAAGGCCGTGTCTTTACCAACACTTTGCCCGTGCTAAAGCATTTACCATTGGCGAACCAAAAACTTTAAATAATGAAGTGATAACCTCGCTCGCGGTTGTAGGTCGAACACAATATAGCCAATCACAGTGCAAAGCCATCAGCCCTTCCCATACAGAGCCCCCCCCCCCGCCGGGCGACAAGCGAACAGTAATGCAGGATCTGCCAACCTCGATTTATCTTGTCCCATTTCGTGCACACATGGACTGACAGGCACCGTAATTGAACGCTTCCTCGTTGCGCCGTCGATTCAACCTTCTCTGCACGTAGCCTCCTACAACTTTGCCCCTATTTTTTAAGTGTAACTGCAATGAAGTTTCTTGGACACAATTTATCCTCAACTGTGTATTCTTCAATGTTCGAAAACTCTTTACAATCATAATAGGATAAAACGCATCGAAAAGTGAACTTTTTGTAACAGTTAAAATAATCCACGCTTAATTTCCTGGACAACTGGTGGCGCTGTTGTTGTGAAGTCATCTGGAGAAGTAATGGCTCAGAACACAGGTGTTTCTGTTCAACTTGTGAACCCAGAATTTACCTACTGGAAACATTTCTGAGAGAGGGATCAATGCTTGCTTATGCGCACATGAACAACAATGAATCAGCAAAGAAGAGAAAATGAGTCCACCAAATTCTACAAAAATTCATTGAGGCTTTCCTCCTGAGATAATACCACCGTTTTGCTCATGAATGTAGAAATATATTCATCAGCATAAAACCCAAAAAGGCAGTAATGTAATCTTTGAAATAGCGAAACAACAGTTGAAAATAAAATTACCTGCGGCACAAAGGTGCATTTTGAAGGTTTGTATTAAAACAAATTGATTGCAGCTACCCTTTAAGTTCATCCACCATTCAAAACATGCAAGAGGCGGTATGCAAGATGAACCTTAGCTTGATCAAGAGAGGACGCTATTTTCCGAACATGAAAAGCACGCGTTATGGTTGCATTGCAATTTATTCCCAATCAACGGATAGAACGCTACAGAGAAACTGTTGTCACTTTGCGTGTAAATGCAAAGCATCGCGTGTGATTTTATACCTCCCAATAACAAAAAGCGTTTTGCGCAAAATTCTTTTGTGTTCTTAGTGAAGGTTGAGGCTACTTTTCTTTTAAACGGTAGCTTTCACTCGTAAGGTCCTGCTTGTACATGCCAAACTCAATGTACGTAGGCCTATCATGTGGTGGATGAGTAGAGAGTACAAGTAGACACGTCCTCGCAGCCAGCATGTCGCGAAAACCGTCAATGACAACCACCCGCATTCTTCTATCTACCTTGAACGTTTTTTTGTGTTCGGCCATTTGTACACGAGAATACTCCTTGTTTGGGCCGTACTTCCGAGCCCCTGCTAATTAGCCGGAATATAGCCTACAAGTCCTATTAAACTGCTTTGAACGTTCCTTCAGGCAGTATCCCATGTACAAGTTTCTAGCTTATTTCACCCAAAACTGAGCCATGATGGAACTCCTTGCGTTGGGATCAAATCTTCTAGTCCATAATTGACACTGATGTAAACACGGAGGGAAGAAGCTTCCTCCTTGAAGTAGGCTAAAGCAGTTGGATTAGGCCCTACTTGTGCATTTAAAGCGCCTCAGAGAAGAAAAATCTTCATTTTGGTCTGATGCGGATAAGCTTTACATAGGCCTACCAGCGGTAGTTACATTTGAATCCGACTACTCTGGCAGAGACGAATCGGAATTCCTGTTTTGCCATGATTTGGTACTTTTGAGCGTACTTCCAGTGACCTAGATCGCTCATTTTATTGCCGCAGATTGCCTGAGGGGCCTATGTCCGTTTACACAAGTTGACAACACTACAGACAAGCTGCGCGTAGAAAGCAGAAAACAATCGATTCTGTTGGCATGAGGGCGCTTTTTAACCTGTCCAGCTTAGCTCACATCACAGTGTATCAGTGGTTTAGCTCTGCAGTGTCCAGCTCCTGCGCTCCAAAAGGTTGCAACAATTAAGATATGAAGCCATGTCAATTCCAAGGTGTCTGCACTCGTGTTTTAAAGAGGAAGCAATCGATTAGCAATTGTCTGTCTGCCGTTTGTCCGTCACTCCGCAACAAACTATTATTGTACATTGGAACCGAAACCACGTTATTCCCCCGACACCATGTAGCAGCTTTGCCAGTTTAATGTACGTCTACCCCCCCACAAACCTGCGATGTTTTTCACAGCAGTCAAGCTGGAACTGATATAGAGGAAAAAAACAGTCACTTGTAAGAGTGTCATGAATCAGGTCAATCTCGATCGAATGTTTGGGACAAAATGTGATGTGAAAAAATGGATACCGATAACGGGAGAAAGAAAGGAAAGACTGGAACAGAATCTGGAAGTGGAACTGTCGGAATGTAACAAAACATACTGAAAATGGAAAGAAAACGAGAAACTTATTATGAAAACTCACTGAAGGCCAAGAATAGCGAAAATGACGACAGGAATAAGGGTACAGTCGATCGATGAAATGTCTTGCATGACATTCAAAAACACCTTGCTAGGCAAGTCATTAAAAAACAAAGAAATAAAATCGGTGGATTGTATTCATATTCTTCTTTCAAAATAAATTGTAGTTGATTCTGTTTAATTTGAAGTGAAAATTTGCTTTTACAGTACAAGGTTTGTGTGAACAGGCGGCATTGTGCAAGCAACTTGTGAAAGGCACGGTCATTTTGGAAACGATTTCTGAATTCAGAATACGTACGTGTAGTTCAGAAAAGATCGTTCAAGCCAGACTTTGTAACGGTTTTCAAAATCCAATACACAAACAAAGCCAATCAGCTTGTTGTAAACAGTTAATTCCCCTGTTGCCACAAATGGAGCGGTCGCCTGTTTATGGCCAGTATGGAGCGTCATGATTGGTCGATTCACCCGCGTTCTGACTATAACGGTTGCGTTGATTGGTTCAATGAAAAAGCCATTCTGCGCTTGTCTTGCACCGGTACGTACCTAAGCCACCTGCATAGGCAGCTGCAGTTGGGTCTAGTGCGCGTTACGTACAGGTGTGAATGTACATGTACTTGGTGCTGTGTACACGCGTCAACTTGTGAACGAGAAAGTACATGTACCCACGTGGTTTCTGCCTGAATATTTTTGAAATTTAGGCTAAAGATGTCACCAGACAGAAATATCGTCTACACAGAACGTTTCTTTAGTTTTCAGGAGCGTTGAAAGTGTCCAGGAGTGAAATGACATGTCCAGGACGGGTGGTTTTTCATCATGCTATTGCGGTTGGAGCGTTGTCGGGTTACTGTTGTTGATTTCGGCACGTGTTTGTTGCGGTCAGCAAGTGGCAGATATTCAGGGTAAGTCATCCGTGCAAGAACTGAATGGTTTTTGATGTTTCGAACAATGAAAGCATTTGATAGTCTGTTTCGGTCTGTGCTCAGCAAGCGTGATAAGATTTGATAATTGTGCCACGCTGTCTGTCAGTCAATGTGAGTTTTGCTAATATCCTGAAAACATGACGAACGCGTACGAAGCAGTAGGCCTACCCAGTTCGCAGATGTTCTTTACCTGCCAAGGCTATAGTCATGATAGTTTAGAATAGTCTTGATCGATGTACCTCTAGAATTAGTGTGTAAAGGAGAACCAGGAGGCACAGGTACATAGTCTAAAGAGTGTAAAATATCTCTCGAAGAGCTACACAGTCACACTGTATTTCTACCTCATCCTGAGCCTCATCAGCTGGTTTACTAGTTGGGTAATCATTGTGTTCATTATAATTTAAATTCAAATGTGAATGGGTTTTCGGTACAACTTAAAACTCTAAAGACAGAATGACCAGAGTGCATTTGTGCATTAAACCTGGTGCATACTTACTGCAATATATGAATTTTTTGTTTGAAAAAATATATACACGGACTTGAGGTGTAAGATGAAGTTTCACCGTGTCGACTCCTGACATGGTAGCACTTGACAAAGCAGAAAAGAAAAACGAATGCAAAGAAGCACGAGGGATGGAAAATACAAGTTTCCATGAAAATGTCTTGGAGGAGACTACTGTCTCCCTTAGTCCAATAACTACATCCATGTAGGACTCCACAAATTGCTTCTTTTTAGATAGACATTGTTGGCAGAGGTGCTTTAGTTTACTGAGACTTGGTTACTCAGACAGATTTGTATGGTTTGTCTGTCTGTTACATGTATGTTAAGTTCTTTGCTCCTTTTCCCATGTGGCCCCTCAGGGTGAGCTGTATCCTTTTCCTTGTACCCTTTGTCACAATTTTATATGACAACCTAAATGCCTAGCCACATCTTGATAAAGACCTGTGTATGAGTTGTTGCCATTTATACAGTCATTTTGTGTTGTGGCCTTGTTGCTCAATGCTGATCTTCTTGTTTAAGGGCTTTTTTCCTGGCAACAGCCATGGTTAATATTGAAACATTTCATTTTTTTCCAATTTGCTCACTGACATGTAGATCGTCGAACTATTTCTCACTTTGCATTTTGTGTTTATCAATTACAAAATAATTTACTGAAGCTGAATAATGCATGCATTTGCTATATGTGGAATTTGGCATTGATACCTGCGAGCCCTTGAAGAGCTGATCTGTAGTAGGTTTATCCTTGTGAGTGTACACTGAGTGGCTTCTGATGAGAAATTGTTGTGATTGATATTTATAGCACCATCCCTGCGGATGTACTTGCTTTACAGGGATTTAGAGAGATTTGAATTTAGTGTGATTGCATGTATTGGAGATTTATTTCATTTGAAGATGACGGAAATCTTTAATTCATGATGCAAGTATTTATAAACTAAGAAGAACCTTCAAATAGGACAGCTTGGATTACCCAAAAGTATACTTGAGGGCCTGTGTATCTGTACTGTCTATCTTACACATATTTAGCACTTAATCCATAAACTAAGTAAAACAAGTGAAGTAAAGTTGTAAGGATGAAGATTTGTGGGTAAAATATTTGGGGAAGAGCTTCACTTCTTCACTTAGGGTTTCAGGTCTGCTGTTGGATATATCCCATTGCTGTTCTGATTTACTGTTTAGAAAAATATGAGTCCGGTAATATACCTGGAGAATATTGCCCAGTTTCATCAGATGCTTAGGAAAGGTTAAATCAGATAATATACTTGTAGAATATTGCCCAGTTTCATTAGCAGTTGGGGAGAGGTTGAAGCAGATAATATACCTGTAGAATATTGCCCAGTTTCATCAGCAGTTTGGGAAAGGTTGAATCAGATGGTAGGCCTGTATCTGTAGAATATTGCCCAGTTTCATCAGCAGTTTGGGAGAGGTTGAATCAGATAATATACCTGTAGAATATTGCCCAGTTTCATCAGCAGTTTGGGAAAGGTTGAATCAGATGGTAGGCCTGTATCTGTAGAATATTGCCCAGTTTCATCAGCAGTTTGGGAGAGGTTGAATCAGATAATATACATGTACTTGTAGAATATTGCCCAGTTTCATTAGCAGTTTGGGAGAGGTTGAATCAGACAATATACTTGTTGAATATTGCCCAGTTTCACTAGCAGTTTGGGAGAGGTTGAATCAGATGGTAGGCCTGTATCTGTAGAATATTGCCCAGTTTCATCTGCTGAAAATATGGGAAGTTACCAGTGATTGTAAATTGGTGACTTTCAAGCTTCAGGTATCAGTAAAGGGTGACCACCGATAGAACTGGGAGAGCTTTACTGTAGCATTATGCCACTGTACCCTACCAGGGTTGGCTTCACACTTACGGTTTCAATTGCAACACATGCCATGGACCAGGTCCTCAAGTGAACAGCCTACCGTGGGAACAACAAAGCCCTACATTCGCTAACCTTGTTTCTGGGGATCAATGGACAGACAATAGCAATCTTTTGTCAGTAACGGCATTCATTATTTACACGCTGGTGGGCCGTCATGTATCTGTTGGATGGGTGTGTATGTGCGTGTGTGAACCTTAATTTTGAAGTTGGAACAGTTGTAACGGTTACTTCAAAGGAGAAATGGATAGAGTGTACGCGAGCAGCTTATATAAAGATTGGTGGGAAGATATATGCCTGGATGGCATGTAGTACCCTAGTCTTCGGCAGTTTGTCTATTAATACTGATGAATGCTACTTGCATGGGCAGAGCCCATTTTTAATTCCTGGGATGGAAAATGTTAAAGCAGTGAATTTCAAACATGAGCACCATGTATATTATTATGAAATGCACATGTTATGAGCAAAATGTAGCTCTTCTTCTTCCAAATGTTAAGAGTGTGTGTGTTTTATGTGCGAGTTTGGAGCTGTACAAATTTACAGCAGCTGAAGTAACCCAGAATTAGCCAAAAACTGAACATGATTCACTGGGTGTGTGGACGTTGGCTTGATGCTCTATTGTATAACAATGACATCCCTGGCTTCACAGTTTATTGATGGTGTTCAGTTCTTATTTATGCTGGCAGTTTCCGTGTTTTGACTTTATCCCAACTGTACCTTTCTGAAGGGATTCAAATTTTGAATTTAACCGTTTTTGTCCTATTGTTTCCAACTCCAATTAGTTGCTTCAACAACATGCAAACATAAATCTCCCCTGGCGTTGTGATTTACAGACCAGCGGTGGCTTTGTTGCACTCCCTAATAATTCAAGACCAGATGCTGTATTCTATCAATGGATTAGGGGGGCCTGGATTGACAGCCGATGGCACCCATGGGCCTGTTGCCCCAATATAGGAAAGGGAAAAAAGGGGTGGATTGCCCTCAAATCCCTTCTGTGAAGAAAAAGGCTAAGAGTTGAACCCCCATAGGGACGCTTTTGTACTGCAGCACAATTTCCCTTTTTTCTTTATACTGATGGAGATTTGACTGCCATACACCCTACAAGTGAACTGGTGATGACTTCACCGAATCTCACATTGTCTCCAATGTTCCCCGTTTAGTATTTGAAAAAAGTCGTACCTCTACACAAGTGCAGAATTTCACAATGTGGTGTCATTTTATGTTCAAATTGTCCCAGAAAGTTCCCATAAACAGTTACCTTGTCAGAGAAGAAATGGCCTTTATTTTGGCACACAATATACTGTACATATAAGTCCACAGGTGTCCACGTAGACTGAGTACTGAACATACAGTGTACATAAATATTCCTGCATGCAGACTTGCAGTACATGCCTGCACTGCCCGTTCAATATTTTTCAGTACATTCACACAGCTTTTACAGATCAGTTTGCCCGGCAGGGCTTTGAGTAAAATCCCAGTCAATCCAGGCGGGCTGCCACAAACAACCTGGAAACAGCGGAAAATGCCAGGGTTAATCAAGCCTAAACTACTGCACACATGCTGAAATCCCTTTACTGTATTGGCATAGTATATTGGTTGGGTAGTTTTATTTCCCTTAGGCCAAGACCAATTGAAACCAGTTACAATGTACTCCATAATTGCTATAGCACACGGCTTGAACATGTCCTTATATCAGGGTGGCTGATTTGCATTGTGACTGAGCAAAGTATGGAGCACAGTTACTGGCGAAAAAACTCTGTTGAGTTGTTTGTCAGAGAGAAGCCAGTGAACATTATTTGATGATGAAGAAAAGTGCTTGAAGCTTCCAGTGCATCAGAGTTTCTAGCTGTACCTTGAGTACCCCGCTCCCCACAGAGGTGGATGTAATTAATTGATTTCCTGTTTAGAGCCATGACTTGTAATCATATTTTCTTTTGTATCAAATGTCTTTAAGATTATCAAATAAAATCAACATTTAGTCCCATGTTGTTTTGTTTCATTGGAAGAACGGTCTTCACACACTTAACACAGTTTTGTCTTTGACATAATCTAGTGTTGTGTGCTGTATGATTGTGCTGTGCGATGTACATGTATATGTCGATGTCTGCAACAGTTGAATTCACACTGTGTGTTAGCCCAACTAGGGTGTGTTCCCTCAGTAACAATTGAGGACCCTCATGTACTGCACCTGTTGTTGTGTTTGGGGGGGGGAGGTATCTCATATGTATCTCTTGAGCTTTGCAAGCAGTTTAAGGCTTAGGCATTAGCAGTAAGCTGTTCGAATTGAACATGAATGAACAAAGAAAATGCAGTCAATCCACACACTGTTCAGACATGAACATGCATGCATTGTTAAACTGCCAAGTTGGGTGTTCATTAATTAACCGTTACAAAAGACATAGCAAAGTGTTACCATGGCAACCCATAGCTCAAACATTGTTTTACCAGTGATGCATACTAGTTTGTACAATACACATTCAATTTCTTTTCTGTTAAAAAGTCATCCCCCTCACTGAAACAGCTGTTGGTGTTAATGAAACTCCTATACAATAAGATGGCTGATGGGGCAAGACTAGAGCGGCAGGTGTTATCTTCTAATGAGGCTGTTACATCCACTCCCCACTGACAAGCATGAGATCTGCACTGGTAGTCATCATTGAAATCTTCCCCTCTCATCAAGGGGCTCCACTGAATTCTGCTGAACAATATTTAGATTGACACACAGCCCAGATGCAGAGCTAGCTGACTACACCAGTACATACTACATGTGGCCTTCAGTCACGTTATGATTCTTGGAGCATGTGTTTTCACATATTTTGATGTCACAGTTTTGACAGCCCAGATAACATTTTTTTGAAAATCCCAGTTGTTTGCTAGAAGGACTTGGGTAAGCAATCACAAATATTAGTTTGTACATGTAATTGCTTTTTACAGAAGTAACTTTACGATTCAACTTGGCAGGATTGGAAAGAAAAGTTGTGACTTCAAAGTTACATGTAAATGGTGTGCTGGTACCATTTCCTGGAAATTGAAAGTCAAATTTACACTAAATCCTCCGTCCAAGTTGTGTACATGTCTACATTGTACCCACTCCTTTACTGTACTCGTACGAGTACATTCGCAGGTCATGGGTGTACATGTACATTAGCCGTCATTGTATCAATACGGCCAAATGTAAAAGACAATGCAATTTGTTGGTCATGCTTCAGCTGTCTGAAAGGGAGTTGGTGGGTCTCCTGACAGGTGCAAGGCATGTGTGCCATCATGCCTGACTTTGGACAAAGACATGACATGGTTCATTGAATTCCCTGTGAATGTTCCTCCATTCCGCTGCTGTTTCCCACGCTTTTCAGCCATGGTTTACCATCGTCAAGGAAACCGTGTTCCATTATTAAAGCAAAGTTCTGATTAACCCTCAGTTGCACTTTGTCATATCCTCTCACACCAGTAGGATGACATTACAGGAGGATTATAATAGATGGTTGCCATGGAGACAGTTTCAGTAGTCACCCCAATGGAATGTGGATGCACACTTTAAGAGCACTGTCATAACATCTCCAGATGTGCATGTACATATAATTTCTGTGTGTGGACAAGGCTATAGTGACTTATGGCCTGAGATTTCTATGAGCTTAGCACGCTGTAATTCTGTATCTCTAACAGTCTGCAATCCTCCAATTTTGAAATTATTTTGCGCACATCCTAGGGAGTTCATAATGTGATGAACTGAGAGTGATTTTCATGATTTTTGCAAACTCGGAGTGTGTGTGTCACACATACATGTTTCACATTGTGGAGATCCACATGCACAAATTCTCTAATGGCTCTCTCTATTCTAAGGTTGAAATTTATGTTCAGATGTATACTTGACTACGGGGCTTGTGCGTGAGTGTACATGCTCATCATCACGCTTGTATGAACCCGCACATGAAGAAGAAATGCACGCACTGAACTTTTAGTAATATATTTTCTGATGTCTGCAATTCCTTTGTGCAAATATTTATACTTTACAGCAATATATTAAAAGACTAAAAATAAAACTGAATTTGGTACATGCATTTTTTGCTGCAACTCTGAGAACTTTAATCTGTCTTGTAAAGTGCGAGCCTTCAGTAGTCCATTTTACACACATCCCAGTAAAAATGTTTACAGCAACTGCAGTCAAATATTTCTGGTAGCTAAGATGCTTATCACACCATATGTCACTGAGGCCACAGCAAGCTGGAAAGAAGCTGTGGACAGAATTAATGAAATAAGTGGACTCTTTTAATCAGATGAAATGTCTGGACATGTATGTTGTGGGTTTAATCATCCTCAATATTACGCACAGCCAGTACAAGCATTAACTCACTATTTAAGTCTTGTTTGGTTGCTGGTGTATTGATGGTACTTCAGTTCAGGGCCATCCTTTGTCTGCAAGGATACCTTCATTGCAACAGCTAATCTCTCTAGTCCATATGTGAACTACGTTGTGCAGGTGTATTGGAAGTTGAAGCACTGTACGTTCAGTTTGCATTCTAATTTAGATTTTGTGGGAGTGTTTTTGTATTTATTCAGAATTATTTATCTCTGGTATGTGTGTGTACATTCAGGGAATATTAATTTCTAGGTTTATTTGGAAGACAAATGAATTCTTTCTCCAGAAATGGGGAGAATATACATGTACATGTACATGTAGGCCTACATGTACCAGTACATGTATGTGTCTCCATAATGAAGTTAAGGTCCTTTTGAAGGGTGTGAGAAATTTAAATTACATGTTCATGCTGCTAAAGAAATGGCTGATGAATTGTATTCTCCTGATAATTTTTATTACAAGTTTTATGAGAGTTTCTTGTGTCTTTGCTCATGGCAGGTTCCTCGAAGCACATGTATGGACCATTAGATAGTGTTTAACTTTGGGGGTTCATTTTCTCCTGAAGTGAACAGCAGTGAATTAATTCTCAATATCTGATGAAAATCTCCCAAATTATAAGTGGAAAATCAACATTGTGCATGGAATTTTCAAGCAATACATGTGACAGTGTTTTTGGCATTGTCAAGCGTTATACAATTTCTGTCAAAATTTTTGAACGCCATCAAAATTCTGTCAAATATGACATTAGCAATGGACATATTGTACTCATCATACATTGTTGATGCAGCCAAACTTAAAGATTACTTTTGGTAATTGAAGGTTATAAGACCTGGCAAATATGCTAGTATATAGTGAGAGTGATTATAAACGGTAAGAGAATGAAGAGAGCCAAACATTTCTCATATTTTCTGTCAATTTTGTCCTATTTTTTATTGCTCATATTTCTTTAAAGTTATTTCTTAGGTGCTGAAGGTGAGAAGTTTTGAAATCAAGTCATCTGGTGTAAACACTTCGATGTAAACCACACGTCTACTAGATGTACACAGTATGCCTATTTATCCCCAAATATTCATTTTTGTAAATTTGAAGGTGTTTATTTGTGTTTTAATTGATCAAAGGCCTTTTAGAAGTTTTGAATCATGACATGTGGATTTGCATTTTGATACATTTTATGCAGAACATGCCATGTTTGAATTAGGATTGTAGCATTTGGAGTTGTGGTGTTCGGTCTTTCTTTCTGAGGAATAATATGGTATCATAGACTTTGTCATTTATTGACAGTGCGCTGAAAGTTTGATGAGGAAGGAAAAAACTAAATGATTAGCTTGTTCAGGTCATGGAGCTGTGGTCAGGTTGGACTCACTTTGAGTGTGCAGCTGAGTACACACTCAAGCTGAGAATTGATTGGGTAGTGTTTTGTGATTTCAGTTAGGAAAAGAAAACTCAGTAATGTTGTATGTCACATCTCTTTACCACAGTGTTCTTCACAGTCATCATTCTGATTGTTCCTTTAGACAACTGTGCGGCTGCCACACCCCATTGGCCTGATAAATAGCTTCCCTCCTCCCTTCCAGAAAACAATGTGTGTAAATTACCAGGTTTGTGATGCTAAGAAAACAAAAACAATGACAGGTGCAGGTCAGTTTGGTCTCCAGTGGTGGAAATTGTGTTAAGTGGGTCAGGAGTCTTATCTGATATTCTGTCACAAGTTCGTCAATGAACTGGATGTGGCAACCTTGACCTAGGATGCACTGTAGGTTGCTAAGGGGTGCCAGTTTGTTAGTTTGGCTTGGCTTGACCATTGGTAACCAGTGATTGACCGGCTATGGTACATGTACTGTACATATGCATGCAGATGGAGTGACCACTGGGTGTGAGGTAAAAGTAGACATCCATGGCCACCTCAAATCCCAGGCTTTTTGGATTCAAGAACTTGATCTGTTAATTTCAAAATCATCAAAGTTCCTACATGTACAGTTTGTGTGATGTTATGAAATGCACATCTGTTTTCTTGCCCAACTCGGCATTCCAAATTATTTAATGGACTGAAAATCAGCATTTGGGTGCCATGATATTTTCTGGGAATTCTCTCAATTTATCTTGCATGCACTTTCTGCCATAACCGAGTTGTTTACTCAGAGGAGAATGAGAGTAAAGTAATGGTTTCAACAGGCATTGGTTGAGGATTACAGGAATGCTTCCCTGAACCATCAACCATACTGCCATACCATGCCATTACTTGTCAGGCTTTTTGTTTAGTGCAGTGTGATTTTAATGTGTTGATTACCATAGTGACCTTATGTCACTCAACTACCCCACTCAGCAGAAACAACAAACAAAGTGTCTCCCTGCTGAAAATTGACATTGTCAAGGTATTTGACAGAATACATTTATGTTGGAAATGACCCATCGGGGAGCTTTGAGGACTTGGTTTCAATTCCTTGGAATTCCAGTCCTTGGACTTTGCAGAAGGTGGCATTCATGGAACTCCCATTACTTTGTAGAATATGAGTTTCCTCCTGCAAAGGTTCCCCCAAAATAGAGTACAGATCCCAAATGTACATACTATACAGGTTAAACATATATGCACCTGTACATTTATTGGTTGTGTAGTGTACCTTTCTTAACATCCAGTGATGCATTGGAATTTGATATTAAACAAATGGTTGGTTCATTGCGTAAAATAATTTCTTCCACAGCTCTGCCTTTCTTCAGTCTTCCAACTGTAACATTTGAAATCAGCATAAATAAAACATCCAATTGATTGCAAATCTTCAAAGTATCCACGTATCTGAAATGTTATTACATGTATGCATGTACATGTACAGTTCGTTATGGATGCTTTTAAAGTTGGTGCCAATGGTGCATCTCTGGCCATTTCATATGCTTTGTACATGGACAATGTAGGCCTACTCAGTTCCACTATGTTTTTCTCACAGCTATCACATACATTTGGAAGCGTTGTTTATATTCCGTTGGGGCTATAATAAACAAATGGAGGGTATCATTTGCACAGACTGCACATCATCAGGGGTGTTAAACCTGCAGTGATCATATGCCTTACTAGGAATGTGCTCCAGTCATGCATGGTCATAACAATCTCTACTGGCTGGGACAGTGTTTGGGAAACACGGTAGCCACTCATGGAAATGGTTACTATGCTGCAGTGTGTATTGTCAAGATGCTGCATGTTGGTGTACATTTAGATGAAAAAAATAACTGTGAACCGTTTAGCTCATACTCAGTATCTGTGTACACATGTATACATGAAGTTCCATTCCTTAATGTCTTACTGGGCCATGCAGCCTTTTTGATTAGTTGCCTACCATTATTTCTGCTCAGAGTTCACAGCAGACAGTAATCTAGGCAGTCAAGTTCCAGCCACTGAGCTCCTAAGTTTTTGCAATTAGCCAGTTGTTTGCTTAACATCCTAGAGGTGATTTGTGTTCAAGTTGCCCCAGATAAAGGCCAAGCATTTTAAGCTGTTTGCCAAGTTGTGGCACTGACCTTAGTGCCCTCTGGTCCTTGTTTCTTCTGTTTGACCACATGCCTCTTGCATTCCCTGGTTATTAATCAATTTTCTTGGAAGGTTGTATTCTGGTTTATCAATTACCATCGTTGTGAATAAATTACAGAGACAGTGATGCCTACTGACTGCTGCCTTTGACAAGGATTCTGCTAAGATTGAACATCAGACCTCTTTGTCCAACCTCACGGGTTTCTTCTCTCATAAGGGTTAAATTGCAGGTCAGCTGATGAATCTATTTGCAGATGAAATTGATCTAGAAGCCTTTTGGGAAAGGAAAGCATTTCTAATTGATGCATGGAACCTGATACTTTGTGTCACCTGCATTTGTATTCCGGAGGTTCTGCACAATTGTCAGGCAGTTAATGGCTTTTCCATTTATTTTTCCACATACTTGATGTGATGTCGAGCTTGATTTTTTCATGATTTCTCTATATTAACATTATCCCTAACCCCCTTTGAGTGTATGTAAAATCAAATTGAAACAGGAGGATTGGGGACTGTTGGGGTTAATTGATCATTCAAGCTTCAGACAATTTGTACAAGCACCATTGTGGTCTAGTTGCATAGGTCTAGTTGCATAGATCCATGGAATATCAACTTGTAGATTACTGACAGTAGTGGTGTAGCCACATGCCCCCCCTCCATTCCCAGTGGCCCCCTCAGGTGTTCCCCCCCACAAAAAAAGAAAAAAGGATGAATCATGAACAAGGCTAACATAAACCTGCCCCCCAAAAACTGCACCACTTTAAGCTGGTGCCCCCCCCCAAAGGATGCAGGGTGCCCCCTTTGTGCACTCCTTGCTAGGCCACTGACTGACAGCAGCAGAGACTTTACATTCCCTTTGCTGATAGACACCATAGAAGATACAGTGAAAAATATCCTGCCCAGCTGACCACATTGACTTGATAGAATCTGCAGATGTGGGCCACTGTCTACTCATTATTGACCAGTCAATGACCACTTTCTACTGCTGTTTACCCAGTCACAGTGGGATCTACAGCATCAAGGTTGTCTGGTGACTTGTTGATGTGTTGCTTTCACACATATCCCTCTTATCCACAGAGCAAGGATTTAGACTTCCATAAAGGGTGTTCATGCATGGGAATGTATGTACATATGTACATTTACCCTGTTCCACTGAAGAGACCTGTTGCCCTGTCTTTCCCTATGCTCAAACAGCCTGAATCAAGGACACATACATGTACATGTAACATGTTTAACCTCTGTGTCCAGCAAAATTGCATCATGGATTTTGTTGTACTCACTTCTACATGTGTGGATTGCTACATATGCGGGAATGGGTTCACCATCTCTCTCTCTGGCGGCCCTGACCAAGGCAGGCAGCTAGTGCATGTACACATGCATGTACATGGTAGATGTCTGACATTTGCAGGACATTGTAAAGAGCACTACAGTTAAAAGGACACTTATGAAAAAGGGCACTTGTTACTAAATAGGGCGGGGGCAGGTGCATTAATACTCCCTGATCCCCATAAGCATCCTGATGTATGTTCATGTAGTTGCATGTACTGGTATACACTCCTACATACTTATGCACACACACCTGTCTGTGGAGGCCATGTGAACATGCACATATTAAATATCAATGTTACTGGAACGCAACATGTTATAGGAGGATAATTTTTGTTGTGCAGTGGATGATGCTTGTAGTACAGGGTATGCTAAACTTTTCTGAGCAGCAGTACTACATGTACTGGTTGATTTTTTGTAGAAACTCTGTGCATCAATTGTTCTGTGGTCCATGGGATCACACATCCCTGTCTTCAGCCTGTCACTGGTGGGATTGTGTAGGACTAGGAGTCAAGTGATTTGTGTATGTCATCACTGCTAAGTTGATGCTTATAAAACACACTGTGGTTGTCATCGGAGTGTGGTCAATGACCAGAAGGACAGTGAAGCCACTCTATCTCCACATGTATGCATGCAATGCTTTTATGTCTTGTAGTTCATATTTATCAAAGCTTTGTGTAGGGAGTGTTCATCTTAGGGAAACATCTCCCTTTAAAACATGCAGTATAGGCCTACATGTAGGCCTATTCCATCATCAGGACTTCATTCATGTCATCTTAACTGAGTTTGTACCAGAGGGGGTCAGTTGCACCTACATTAGCTACATGTAATTACTTGGATAATATCTGTTGATTGCCTGTCTTCAATTGCTTGCAGGAGAGTAGCAATTTGTAGAAATTAAGGCACTTCTCAATGTGGTTTCTTTTCTGTCTTGAAAACCAAGCAGGCCATGAATGTAGGGATTCATGTTTTTCCAACTTTGAGGCATTGCAATTGCTGCGGCAAAGAAAGTTTTACAAATTTGTCAACTTTTCACCCTCAAATTGATAGAGGAGGTAATTCATTGTGGTATGTGTACTTGTACATTAAATTTGATTAGACAGCCTCCCTGATTTCCCACAGGGGTAGTTAGATTGGATTATTTGGGTCATGCTGGGAGAATAGGTTCCCAGAAATCAAGGTGAAATGGGCCAGAATAGGCATACCTGTACATGTACATACTTTGCATGAACAGGGCAAAAAACAAGCATTTCTAGTATCCTCTGCTATACAGCAGTCTCACTCTTAGTTAAGTTAGGTCAGTGCATTGTAACAGAGGCCTGGGAAATGCATGTCTACTTGATGCATCATTCAACTTTTCATTTGGTGTCAATCCCCCCCACTCAAGTATTGGAAGGAATAGTGGGTTTGTGTACAGTGATTTATCTTTACAATACACTTGAGATAGTCCAGTCCACGTTGCTTCACAGGGGATGCAGGTACATGTAGTCCTTCAAGGAGGACTGGTGAAGCCATGTGTGTTCCATCATTCTATCCTGCTGCTATTTACAGGGGACTCTGCATTTCAATTAGATCATTTAACAGGAAGCACCTGTAAGCCAAACTGGGGTGAACTGGGGTCAGTCTTGAGGGGAATCACTGGCCATGGAGCTATAGCTGCTTAGTCTGTTCTTGTCAAGAAAGCCTGGATCAAAGGAATTCCAATGATCTGGAACATTTCTGGCTGTGTGACTCCCTCAGAGAGTAACATTGTGTCATTGGCTTTCTTGCTAGTTGCAGATTTAAGGAAGGGATTCAGTCAACCTGAAAAGATCACATGTAATGTGGTTACTGAAAGGGTGAACTTGAAAGCTTTGAGAAAGTCAAACAAACGAATGCCATGACAGGGGAGGGTGAAATTACTGAGGGGGGGGAGTGTACCCTTTATTTCAAGGGAGCACTGATATGAGTCCTGAGAGCAAATTAATCATGGCTTGTTTGTGTATGTGGGCCGTTCTTTTAAATAGGGGGCCAAATGTGTGACATGGTGGTCAAAATTTCAAAATTGTCTAAAATTAAAAACTTGTTGATATGTAATTGATAATACATACATGCAATAAATGTAAATGATTTTTGCTTTGAATAACTACTTGACGTGTACAGACTCAATTTGTGCAGTGGTGCAGGAAATTATTTGACGTGTAACAGAGAAACCAAATATGATGGTTCTATGCATGTCATTTTTGGTTAGTAAAGGTTTCTTTTCATTTTTTGCCAATTTGTTTTGTGTACATACATGTACCATGTATTCTCATCACAAGTTGTGATTTTTTCTAGGTATGGTTTCAGGTGGCATAAAAATGGGCAAACATTTTTCGCAAAAATTCACTTTTTGGCTATTTTTGGAATTGTTGTGCAAAGTTTTGTTTGGTTTAACACAAAGTTGCTTAAATAGCAAATATATGGCATAGCTCATAGGTGTGTATGCCATTTAGCTTGTGCACCTTTGCCAGAAACATTAAGTGTTTTGATGTTTTTAGTTTATTGAGCTTTATGACTCATTTCACGTGGTTTGCACATGGGAAAACTGTCACAATACAACTGTTAATTTACACTGGGAATTGCATTAGATCTTGTTTAACAAATGCAACACTATTTCATGTCTGCAGTCAATGAATAGTAATCTCATATAAATTAGGAACACAAAGATACTCTGAGAGGCTCTGAGACCTGTCCATATTTCCGATGAATGGGAATTAATGCAAAGCAATTTTGATGTCATTAATCATTACAATTGTCACCAAACATTGCACATATTGCAGTGGGTCCAACATTTGTGAATAAAAAAAGAAACCTTTTATGATGAAAATGAAGAAGTAAGGATTGGGGCATTAGAAAAAAATCTTGTTAAAGTAGAATCTTGTATTTAAAGTGCTGCTATTAACGAGGTCGGACTGTCATGACTAAACAGGTATAAAATCTTGTCACGCACTCACTGGCCTACTTGAAAGTTGAAAACATAACTTCTGTCTTTACTGGATAATGAAGAAAATTTCAAAGGATTCAGAGTTGCAGAGATACATGTACTTAGATGCCAGTTCACATTTTTATGCAGATGAAATGCAAAGAAAGTTTGATGTCATGAAACATTTAAGCTAAAAAGTTTAACAAAATCCCCCCGTCCAATTTTGTGATTTGAGCTGTATGCTAATGTATGTTGAGGATGTCACAGCGCGCCGGCCTAGCCGACCATTCACCAAAAAAATAGCACCAGCATCCCGAGTCGGCACACGCCCGCTGGTGACTGTTTCCTGAGAGGCGTTGCACTGTTTCGATGTGGTCATGTGGTTCCGCCGCTCACAAGACAGTTGCCGCGGCACGTGCACCGACTTGACACGGCACGCTGTGAATGGACCGCTAGGCCGGCGTGTCGTGACATCGTTAACAGACATTAGCATACAGGTAAACTCGCAAATGAAAAAATGGCAACTTCCAGCTCGACGACAAGCGTTTCCGATTCGAAGGTGGGAAATGCTCGCTTTCTTCCACACGCTCATTTTTATTTGTGAGCTTTAAGTGGGTATAGTGTTCCTTTTTTCGGTAAATATACTGAGTTTCAGGTAAATTTCTCTTTCATGTCTCGAGAAGAAACCTGCAACTTGTAATATTTTGTCACAGCGTAACGTGTATCAAAAACTTTGATCAAAATTTCTCAATGATGAAGGAATGGCGGGAACTTGGCATGTCTGTGTCATGTGACGATCACGTGACAGCGCATGCAGGCTTGCAATATTATCCTGACTCGGGCGAACGTTGGAAGTTGCACGAACTTTTTTGTTTACAACGTAACAATTTTGCAAGTAACCAAGATTTTTTTTGACAAGAATTGACAGGGATATCTTCAGAAATGTTTGGGATCTTAAATACGAGTTTGTAGGAGGTATTTTTTGGAGTACTTAGAGTTGATATTTTAGGCTTTTGAAATGAATAGCAATAATGGTTTTTTTAGCAGCCAAAAATGATTTTCACTTCGTAACAACTGGAGGAACGAAATGTTACGTTGTTATTTCAGATTATGACGGCACCTGTATTCTCAATTAGATTGAATTTAATTCGGAGATTTATCCGATATCATAATTTACCTTTCTGTTGATAGGTTAGTTAGAAAATAAACGATTTATTTGTTTTGCCAGTGGTATGAATTGTCTTATGATGCTCTTTCCCTTGCAATTATCGTGTAAATCAACTTTTTTTAATGTAAATGAATTGAATGTAATCAACACATATTAATTGACAAACGCATATGAAAATTAAATGGGAAAATGAAACTGGTCTTGTTTTAAATGGTCATGAAAATTGTGATGTCCCTGAAATACACATTGGCCCCCATATTAAAAGAAAGACCCATGTACATGTACCTGTTAAATTGGGGGGAGGGGTTGGTTGGGGGTCACAGACGTCTGCCAGATCCAGAGGAGGTCCATGTACAGTACTTGTACATAATAAGTATGCACTCTTTCTCCATTGCCTCCCCCTTATGCCTCTGAATCAATGGGCAGAAGTCATGAGTAGCACATTTTGCAACAATCACATGTACCACAAGGATCATAATCATATGTAGGCCTATTTGCAGGGCTTGAATTTCACCGCTGCAATGCATTGCGTTCGGTGCCCTTACTGTTGGCCGCAGTGCCCTGAAAATGTCCACTTTGTTCACTTCCAAAGCTGGCCATGTGGCCCATTCTTCCTGGCAGTGGTGCCCCTTGAAACAATACCCTACATGTACAGTATGTTTCCAGTAAATTCCCGACCTCAAATTCATGTGAATGTGGTTCGATCTACCGATACACAGTTGTCTTTGTGCCACATGAGTGAATGGCTAGGCCCGCCAGCCAGCCGAGCTGGCAGACCCGGCACGCTGCACTGTACCGTATACGTACATATACCGTGTGAGGCTTGCTGCGGTTGGCTTTGATTTACAATACATAAATATATTTCCTTCTGCAGCCCAACTGTGGACAATCATCTTAATGCTGCAGCAAGTGCAGGCACATGCAGGTGTCCAGCAGCCCAGCACAATGTGCAGTGACCTGGTCAGCACATGCATAGATGGGCTTAGGCTGTGTCTGAAATGGGCCTCCATAGCTACGTGTAAAAGGCTAGGTCTATTGTCTAGATTTTCTTCAAGTTTTGGATCACCAGTAGACTCAACTCAACTACACGTGTGTAATTGATTTTTACGAGATGCTGATGGGTTAATTGGCCAACTTTGTGGCGGGGTATGGTTGTAAGCTCGCACTGTGCAGTCGATAAAGACTCATCAAAATCTAAACAAAACAAGTTCTCTTTTTGAGTCACTCGAACTAGTTTTCTCAAAATTAAGAAATGCTTTGTCAAAAAACCTGCTTGTTCGGTCCTGTAATAGGATGTTATGTCATATTTAGAAATGTTAGGAGTGATTTCTGGGTCATGAAATATTTGAATATGGTCACTCAAGCACTTAAAACCAAATAGTTCATTTTTTCCAGTTTCTAAACTCCCTTTCCTCTGTAGAAATTGGGTCTTATTGCCCCTTTTGTTGGCTTCAGTGCCCCTTCAATGCCCCATTTCCTGAGGCAAAAATGGCAGTGCCCCCCCTCCCAAAAGTGAAATTCAAGCCCTGTATTTATAAATTGAGTGTATGTCCAGCAAGAAATGAGGCCGAGGCCGAGGGGTACTGATCCCCCTGCATGTCCAATCGCTGTACACACTCTAGACTATATGAGTAAAACGATTGCAGTTACACCATGGAGCAGTCTCTTTGGTGAGTATGTGTTTCTGAGAAGAACCAGTACGTGTGGTTCTGAGAAGAACCCCGGTTCTTCTCAGAACCACACATACTCAAGAAAGAGATAGATCCGTGGTGTAACCGCAATCGTTTGACTCGTATAGTTCTTTCACCATGAAAACCTTCAAGTCTTAACACTCTAGACTATTGTTACCCAACACATCCCCATTGATGTCTGAAAAGAATTCCTCAGATTCCAGCGAGACAATGAGCAACACAAAAGGGGGGTGCCTGTTTAATTGTCTGGAAAATATGCCCTTTTTAGTGAATAAAACCCTGCTGAATTCTCTTTCTATTAATGTCAAGCTTGGGTCTTTCCTATGTATGTTTTTTACAAAGGGGCCTATATGTATGCCTCCCTACCCATTCTGTATCATGTGACTGTGCCTCATTTTGAGCATGATCAATTGGCCAAATGCACGCAATAGCTCTCTGTTGATAGCAAATACAGTCACTAGCCTGGTAACAAACTTACCCTGTCATTCTGAAATTGAAATGGAGACTGCAGATATACAGCCAAGCTTAGTGAGGTGGTTGATGAGGAATGCACGCTATCCCATACCAGGAATCTCAGAGGGTTTGTAGAACTTTTGGCCTGCAAGTGCATCCAGCCATTTTATGAGATTTCCCTGGGTAATAAATCATGTCTGTCATAAAGTGTCTTTGAGGTCCATTATTTCACCATGCCAGCATGTGGGTTTATAGTCATGATATAGAATGATTTGGCTGTAAATTATGGAAGTCCGGAAGGGATAAGAATTCAACTTGAAATTGTTCCGAAGATATGTGTTTGCTGATTACAATTTGTGTGGATACATTGTCAGCAATTCATCTGTTTCATCAAAGTTTACACCTATGCATTATGAGTGAAATGCAAAACAGTTGTTGAACTAAGGAAACGTTCAAGATTTAATTTTATTTCAGGCAAAATTTAAATCTATAAAAGCTTACTTTTTCCATTTGTCAATGATTATGAAATAATAACATGGTAACTTTTTAGTGTCAAAGAATGCCATTGAAATCATTCCTAAAATTCCAAGTTGTGCAGGCATGTGAGAGTGTGAAAACGTTTACTAGGATCCCTTACAATCTGCAGAAGGGTAATTACAGCCTTTATGATTAGATACATGTGCAGACATCTACCGGGTATGTGTGTGGTCCTTTTTAAAAGACAGCAATTATTGCAGTAGCATGCCGTTACCGTGGTGATCCTTAGGATGACATATTGCCATGGTTTGCCATGGGCATTTGGACAACTTTCTGTGTTGTGTGGAATCCAGCACAGCTGTACCGAGCACCTACTGTACATGGACACATGGACACATTATACACGAGCATCTTTGTCATGTTGTTGTGTGTTCATGCTGAGAAGTTGCTATAGATGATGTCGAAGAGATACAACAAATTTTATTCAAGGATTTTTTTCTGGTTTTTCAAATAATTATGTTCAAGTCCCACAAAGTTAATGCTCGTACCCAGACATGCATGCACTATAGGCTTCTATAACTGCCCCATATCAGGAAACAGACAGACAAAAATGAAAAAAATCAGGAGTATGGTTAAATCTGAGCATCATTGGTATCTACTGGATTGTTTACCAGCCCTGCATGGTCCCCTGACAGAAACATCCTAACTTGGAGATGGCCTTCCTGTAAAAACCCCCCAAAAGCTTTCAGCTAGATCCAGTGGGTATTGCACTAATGGACATGTTTCATGTAAGTGGCAACATGTGGATGAGAAGCAGCAACCCTGGGACATGTGCTGAGCATGTACTGGTACATGTACATGTCAGAACTGGATGTCTACAGCTAGTCTGAATGTATGCGTACATTGGAGTAATACCGTAACCATTAATGTTGAGAAATCCTGGTACATTGGTTCATATAGGCCTACATGTACATTGACTAGTCTTTAATTGTCATTAAGTTTGTAAATCAGGTGAACCAAACTTGTTCTAGATTCTTCAAAAGCATGCCACACACATGTACATGCAGGGTTCCCCCGGGGTACTGATATGTGTGAGGTGGTCAAACAGATATTACCAAAGTTCTTGTTCCTAAAAACAAAAGTATTGTATAATAACGAAGCCAAAGGGGAAGCAACTTACAATGTATAGCTACTGATCTCCTTACCAACAGTTTTCTAGCTAGGACCATTTCAGTGCCAGGTAAATGTTTAGATTGCGAAGCGTAGCGAGTGCAGTGAGCCGAGCTCTGCGGCTCATAGCTGGACTGGCTTTGCACCCTCTATTGATATTGGCTGGTCTTGAGCCAAGACTATGAACACGTGCACACTGCCTGAGGGGAAGCTACATTTATATATCCCACAATTTCACATCTGGGTCTAGTAACAATGCTAGCTAGACATTCTCAATGCTTTCTGATGCTTGAAATGCAATCAAATTTTCAGATATATTTCATTTTTGGGGGGAAAATCTGTGCTGGCGGCACAGCCAATTTGAACCCGAGAGTCGGGCCGAAATTCGCAGTACTGCTGGGTGGTGCCCCCCAGTGCTGCCCACCGTGCATGGCTAGAACACCACTTACCAAATACCAGTTGAAAGTTATAGGCATCCTGGAAACTACTCCTAAAGCTGCCTGTTTTTTGTTTCACATGCAGAACTCATGTCAGCGGAAAATGACATGATCCTATGGCACAGGAGGTCAAATCCGGGTCACCTTAAAGTGCCCCTTGTGTAAACTCACTAGAAGACCACAAAGTGGGTTCAGGAATTCCCCAGTGAGTGTGTCTGTACCATAAAGCTATACAAACACCCAGGCAGCCTGCCCTTAAAATAAGAGCCTTTTGGTAGAGTGTTCTAATGGGGGGTTGATGCTGGTTGTAGGAGGGTGTCAGTCTAGCTGGTATCCTTTGTTATTCCATGAGCTTGGCAAGGCAGAAAATTCAGCAGTTATTGCAATAAAGTGGCCCTGAGTAGGTTATTGATTGTCCTAGATTTAGCCCGGTTTTTAGACTAAGTGTATATGTTTAAAGCACTAAATAATCCTAAATAATCAAACACTAATTCAGGCACGTGTGCTCTGCATTCTTTTGATTCCAACTTTGATCTTTGCATTAAAAACAAAAAGCTTGTTGCTTTGTAAGGCCTAAAATGCCTTTCTCTACATTTGAATTTATGTTCTTTTCCAATTAAATGGACATGTATGATTTTAAAAGATGATTTTAACTTTAGAAAATGGTTTTAAAAATCATACTCTCGAATGTACATCGTAGGAAATTGTTGCCCCTTGAAGCGTTTCTTTTTTGAGACAACATATACCGGTAGCCCTTCAGTCAATGTTTATTTTGCCGGTACATGTACATGTAGGCCTTTAAGTCTCAGGACGTTGGATTCTGCACAGTGAGAAAAGAAACCTACCGTACAGTATTCTTGCCAAAACCTGTTTGCTTTTACCAACCTTACCAAAATTTGAGCCTCGGTTGGTTATGAGAGTTTGGAATTGGCCTTTCGTCTGTTGTGATCTCTTTAGCTGAATATTTACCGGTGGGATACCCTGGCAAAGTGTTGCATAATATTTACCTGAGTTGCTGTGCTTCATACTGTGTGCATAACAACCCAATGAACTGTTTGTAGTGAATGGTTTACCTGGTGACTTTGTGGGTTTCTTGATGAGTTGAAAATCCATTGAATGTTACCTCTGAGATTCTGTGACATGTACATGTAGAGATAACAAGACCAAAGGTTGCACTTATGTACGGTAGGCTCTACTGTAAACGTAGCAAGAATGTAATACATTATTGCATGGGTACTGTATGACATAGTGCGGGGAATTAAAAATTAGTCATCCTAACTATCTTTCCCAAACAGTTTGTTGATCTGTGATTGTCTTTTTCTCTTCCATTGCAGATTCCAAGCAAGAGACCATCTATGCTCGCTCTGGTGACATCGTGACTCTTCCCTGCAATCAGTCAGTCCCGTCCCCCTCTCCATCCTTATCCTTCGTTCCCTTCTTCCTCCAGTGGCGTCGTTTGGATCTCCCTTTTCCCTTTTACATCAGTTTTGCTGACTTCCCGCCCTATGTGGACTCCCAGTATGCCGGCAGGGTGTCTGTTGAGGAGGACTTGTCCTTGCGCATTGACGGGGTGGTAGCGGAGGATGACGGCTTGTATGAATGCCAGGTCATCGTCTTGACTGGCAGCTATGATAACATTGGAAATGGCACCTTCGTCCACCTCATTATAATTGGTAAGGTCTGTTTGAACCATCTGTAAGGATGGTTCGGTTATCGTAGTGTACGGTTCTACCGGTACACATGCAGTTTTAATGTTTAGGCCTATATCTAGTGGTAGGCTGTCCACAAGTACCAAGTTAGCTGGAAACAAAGCAAGTTCAAACAATTGCTTTCCACCTGTGTGTAGTTACTTGTTCACATTTTGAAGTTTTGTGCCTGCAGAAATATTGTTGTTCAAATGGGTAATTTCTTTCTTTTTGAAACATGATGTTGACTAATTCAAATGCCAGATTTGTGAATCTTGTATAGATTTTAATTAACTGGCGGCAAGTGTAGTTCATGCATGATGTGTATATTTGTCTCTCTTAAATTAAATTTACTGACTCTTTGTTAAATTTGTGTTGAAAAGTTGAGGCTTTACATCTGGGCTTGAGACTCTCTGTTTTCACATGCTCGAAACGCTGCTAGGTAGAGAACTTTCAATTATACCCCAAAAATAAATCATTGCATGGAAAAAAGGAAAGATAAACTACCCAAACAACTTAAAGTCAATCATTTTTTTTTAACTGAATAGTGAACCGGCTTATGTGCTGCACACAGAACTGCTATATGTACATGTATTTGATAGCAATCTGGACTGGTTACAAGAAATGTTGTTATTGTTGAAGTGGTCTGTTATACAGTTTGGAGTTGCCCAATTTACCCCAAGGCTCTACCATTGATCAGCCGAGATGTTAAGTAATCAAACAACTAGAAATCTTGAATGGAAGGTTGTACAGTATACATTCCATCACTCCTCTACCTAACCCAAACACCCCATTACTGGGTGTTTTATTTGGTATAGTGGGGATGCTTTGGTGTGACTGTTGAAGGTTTCTCCATCCAGCAAGGCTTTCCTCTTGTGGGCTCAAATTATCAGGTTTCTGTTGTATAATCCTTGCCAGATCAGAGTCAATCAATAAAAGGCTCCATCATACAGTAGATATTGGTACTTCAATAACACTTTTGCTTTACTTAATCTTGAAGTAGAAGTTGTTTTAATTTCTTTCTCCTAACTGGCTGAGGGAATTCCTTCCATCTGTCAGACATTCAGGAATTTTATTCAAATGTGACCTATATGTTCACTTCTCTCAGAGGCTGTGTATTTAGAATCTGTTAGCCTTTAGTGAAAACAACAAATTATTCATGGAAGTGGTCAATATACCATTCTTGATATGACACTCTTGTAAGCCTTTCACAGTCCAATAAAAATTGTTTTGATGGCATTCTAGGCTTGTTTGGAAAATTCAATATTCATGATGTGGATGCACATGATTTCTTATGCTGCTGATATCCAAATGTCTGCATGGCAATAAAAGAAAGACTTGAGTAGGCAACTGTTTAAATTTGTGGCTTTGTGGGAAAACTATAGGGATGGTTTTGGGGGGTTGAGTAACTTGAGTTGCTTTTGGTTTGTTAGGTACTTAGCTACTTATATTCATGTGGCATACGATATGCAGTGGTTCAACACTTCTTAAACCCTGAATGTAAATTTACATGTTCTATCCATGAAAAGTGGCTAGTGGCATCTTTCAAAATTTGAATTTCCACCAATCCCCAAGAATCACCCAGCACCTGTAACGGTCCACTATGCCAGTAGGTGTGGGTAGGCCTACATGTTGTTCAGCAGTCTAATAATACATTTGATAAACAAGGAGGCTGCATTTCAAACACAGCTTAACGGTTATCCTGCAAGCGGTGTTTCTTGAACAATGATCACTCACAAGACAGGCACGCGTAGCCATGCAACACCCAATAAGTCACTTAGACCTCCCAGCAGCTGCAGACTCCATTCATTATCTTTATAAGAAATTCTTTGCCCTGGGTTTAAACTGGAGCCCTCTCTCTCCATATAGATACTCATTGGCCAGTAGAAAATAAAATCCTGTTTCTTGTGGTTGCACTGTACACATTCAAATGGCTAATGCAACCGGGTACCAAGAATTCATTGTTTACTGGAAAGAATGACTCTTTGAAGGCAAAACTCCATTAATGCCACTTTCTCTCCTGACAACTGTTACTCGCCCAACCATGATACTGGAATGAAGTCAAGAAACAAATACATGTACTTCTTCCATTCCTTATGTTCAATTTCTACAAATGGTCTGTTCACTTGTGCAGGATTGAAACAGGTACTCTCTACATATTGGACATGGCTGTATGCTTGTTCTTTGGGCTTCTGTCATCAAATAGGAATTTGGTGTGAAGCCCTGGATTGACAGTGGCTCAGTAGCCTCAGCGTCAAGATAGATTAATTGTTACTCAAAATTTCATATGATTACCCAGAATGGGAGTAAATGCGTGTACCAAGGGGCCAGACAGATTTACCGGTAAATGTCTGTACATGCAATGTACGTGTACCAGGCAGAGGTACATGAAACACAATTTGTAGTGGTTATCCATTTGAAGTGGTTTCTGTGGGTGATTTAAGCCCTCTTCTTTAAACACCCCGCAAATGGATTATGCACCCCGCCTGGGGCCATCGACCCAATACAAAAGACCTGATGTGCTAGGCGACTAGAGTGGTGGCCCTTACACAGTTCAGGGGAAAAACGAGTGACACTTTGTGTCTAATAAGGACTCTGTGTGCATTACGTGTTTGCTGTGGTAAGAATTCAAACTTTACAAAGACCAGATTTGATTTCACAGTTTGAAAGGATTCTCAAATCACTGGCTTGTTCGAGATAGCTCTAGGATGCCCTTTTTGTACATGTATATGCTGAAGCTCACATGAATTGAATGCTGTGCTAGGTTATAGGAGGTAGCAATTGAGTTTTGAATACTTAGGACCTGCTCTGGTGCATGTATTCAACTGGTTTTTCCATCACCTGTGGCACTTTTTTTGCTTCTTAAATTTGATACCTGTAATCGTCCTTATTCAAAAAGACTTCCCTGACAATAGAGAAAATAGACTTTGTTAGTTAAAAAAAAAGGAGAAAGTTTTCTGGTGAATGGTCCTGCTTTCCAAAACGACGGGGGGAGCTTCTTTTTATATGTACTCACAAAGTACGTGTAAATTGATACGAGTAATCTGCAGTTAAATAGCTAAACGGTCTCCCTTTTCATTCTGTAAGGGCTTCTTTGGTTTGGTTAGGGAACGAGCTTTGTATTTGAATGGCGTTCAGGCACACATGTACATGTGCTTAGACCAGCTTGAGTTCTTGACAGTATTTCCCTCTCCTCAGGCAGACTTTTTTTATCCAGGAAACCTGATGCCAGTGATCAACAGTAACACGGTGAACTTGCTTTGAATTCTTGGTTACTCGGGCAAAATAGGCTTCTGGCAATATCGACTTCAGTTTTATGGGACAGAGTGTGTTTCAGTTTTGAGGGTTTTTTGATGGTAAGGTTTATCCTTGGCCAGCTTGATCTTTCTCTTGCTTTCTGTTTTGTTTTGGGGTGTTAAAATTCCTGCCCATGATGTCCCTATGTATCCTGCAGTTAAGAAAGTACATACATTTCTCTGTTATTGTCAATTTAATAATTGCCACTGAGGGACGATTGCTTTGAAATTTCCTCTTTCATTACCTTGGTTCCCCTTGGTATTTGACCAGCATTTGTTTCATTTGCTTTTTGAACCTAAAGGTCCACCCAGATTTCTTTCAACTCCACCTGCATTGGTCATTTTCCACGAGGGTAAACATGAAACCCTTCAATGTGTTGCCAAGGGCACGCCCACTCCCACTGTCACCTGGCAGAAAGATGGCGGCCCACTGACCAGTAACCATATCAGGACAACGGTCAATTCCATTGTGTTTGAAGGGGTGAGGCAGGATGACAGTGGAACGTATGTATGTAAAGCGGAAAGTGAGGAGGGGGCGGTGCAACACACTGTCCGCCTACTAGTTCATGGTGAGTCATCATTTTGTGGTTGAGAGTTTATATCATGAAAAAGAGTGTCATTGTGAAATTTTAAAACTTGGAGAATATTTTTTCTTGTCAGACCTCTCAAAACGTTATTACATTGATTGTAAACTTGTAAGAAAATGCCAGTCTGAAGAGTGTGTCTGCCTTTAAGACATCACTCGGTCTTTCCTTGAAATATTTAGTCCTTGTTTCAAGGTAGAACTGAGACCAAGTGATGCTTTTATCTTTTTCCCCAGGTGCCCCATTTATTTTCATCCCACCGCACAATTTAACAGTCATCAGTGGAGAACTGGCCATCTTTGAGTGCGAATCTGAAGCCTCGCCAGACAACGCCACCCAGCGCTGGTACCGTGGCAGTGACCTGATCCAGCAATCCAGCCAGTATGAGTTCCTACCAGAGGATGGGTTGATGATCAGGGAAGTGCAGCCCCAGGATGAGGGCTGGTACTCCTGTTCACCCACCAATGGTCTGGGGGTGGATCCCTCAGCAAGAGCTTACCTGGATGTCCAGTGTGAGCAGAATTGGACTTGCAATTCAAATGGGAAAAGAAATGAAAACACAAATTGATATTGTGGTTTTTTTCACCAAAATAAAAAGCGATTCTAATTCTTTAAGCTATATTGAGTTGAATCCTAGTTCTAAGTGTTCTTACATAATCAATATAGCTGGCATCTTTCGGCAGTATGGCAAAGAGGACAGTCTGCATTTTGGAAAAGCCATCAAGCCCTCAAAGTTTACCAAGCCGAACTTTCTGAGTATTCTGATTAAAAAGAAACCTTGTGGAACCCTTCAGTAGTCACCTCTGCCAGAAACCAATTTTCACCTCACGAATGAACACTTAAACTTCCATTTTTTGAAAGGGGCGTCAGGGCCAATGTATAGAAAAAGTGGCTGGGCTCTTACTGCCTTAAAAAAGTTTCAAACTTATTACTTGTGGGATTTCAAAGTATCTGGGAAAGAACAGGTTCATACGGTACCGAGACATTACAAAAAGAACCCAATTCAAGTTCAGACTTCCAATCAGAACTGTAATGCCAACCACTGCCAGCCCTAAGATATCACATCAGCCAAGAGGAGAAATCAAACAACTATTTGTGTATAAAACTCCTTCCTCCTTTAATCTTAATGTGACAGATCCTGCTGTTGTTGCATCCATGCCACCTGATGCCTACATATCCAGGGGTTTAGATGTGACCCTGTCCTGCCCAGTTGATGCTGACCCACCGTTATTGAATGTGGTTTGGAGAAAGGATGGGTCAGAGGTCATAGCGCAGCAATCACTCAGGTATTTCTGTGTTTCATCAAATGTCCTTGCTTATTTTCTGTGCCATTATGAGTCCTTACCTAATCATTCCACCTCAAGGAATATGAAGTTAGTGCCTGAGGAATTTCTTTTAGGGTGTTCATCCCCTATTGCTTATGAGTGGAGATTTGGTGGACTTGACCATTTGTTATTAGCGTTCGATACGAATGGGATCGACTTAATGACATCTGATTAACTTCTGATCTGACTTGTAACAGATTTAGATGAATTCAGAGCAGATATCAGTGTGAGAATTTCTTATGTTGATTTTCAGATTTTCAAGATGTACTTTGCACCAGAGAGATGTTAATTTTAATTACAAGTTTGCATTTATTTGACGTATTTTCTAAACACTGTATACTCAGTGCTTGTCTGAGAGCTTGTGAATTTTTTCACAAGCTCTCGGACTGGCACCGAGTATACAGTGTTTATAAATGTATATGTCTGGTAAGGACAAAACCTGTAATGAAAATTGATTTCCTGACTTGATTCTTGACAGATACAGAATCTCAGATGAAGGTGGCCTCACCATCTTCAGGACTGATTTAGGAGACAGTGGGTCTTACACCTGCACCCCTTACAACAAGATTGGAACAGCCGGGGAATCAACAGTCACTCTACTTACTGTCAGAGGTATAGACCAAACCATTTTGATCTTTAGGAATGTTCAGTAAGAGTTACCCTTTTGACCACTGGTAACCGTCACTTGAAAAAGTCTGCTGGCTAATTTTGTATCGGTAGTTAAGACCCTTTCATAAGACCACCACCTGTCAAATACAACACCTCCGGTTTGCATTGAAATCATAACTTACTCATGTTGACTTTAACTAAAGCATTGTTTTGTCATTTATAATTGACTGAACAACAGCAGCCTACAAGAGGTCCCTGTATAGGGTTAATGGTAAACAAAGGGGTCTAATCATTTAAGTCTAGAGAGTACATAAGCACCTGTTGCAGATGGAAACCACCCCCCTTGCAATGGGAGCTCTAGTTAGCTGGCATCCCTCTGCCAAGCTTTTAAATACTTTTCCTAATGTTCCTGATGTCTTTTCCTAATGTTCCTGATGTTCCACAATTTCACTTGTACATTTAGACTTATTCAAGAATATTCTTTTCAGTCTATGCCACTGTGAATCATTGATTGGGCTGTGAGGTAATCAATTATAGTGCTTTACTGTCTATATTGGAATTGACTGATATAATGTGTCATGCCTCATGGACTATATTAAAAAAAACATGCTGGTATCTTGGGCATGACAGGAGGCTGTCCGGTTCCAACCTTGTTTGTTATCACACCACAGATCCTCCACAGTTTGTCACCAGACCCAAGTCCCTCTACCAACGCTTGCTAGGTGAAGACATCACCATACCATGCTCGGCAACCGGTGATCCCGCCCCTACGATGTCATGGCATAAGGTAATGTATAGGGCGTTGACGACGTTCCAACATGACCAGCGTGGTACGCCGCGAGGTACCAGGATGAAGCTGCATGTCGGGGGGTGGGGAGCAGTGCTATTTGAGCAAACAAGAATCAGATGAGATTTGAAGGTGGCTAGTCAATTGATAGGTTCTTTTTTAAAAGAACGGGAGGGCACTCACAGTTTGGACAGTATGCTCTGTCCTGTCCTCACAGAGTTACTTTCACATGGTGCTGCCACAAACCTGTTACTTAAACCAGAATCAGCCAATCAATTTATAAACACATCAATAATTTAAAAAAATGCTGAGAAAACATTGATTTGGGGGAGTTTAACAGAAATTGTGTTTGTGAGATCCACAGGAGCAGGTACATGTAAAAAATAAAGGTATTGGAAGATCTTTCAATTAGCATGGAGTAAGTTCCTTGAATGAAGCATACTGTATGCAGCGTCTTATGTGCAATACCAGAAACTCAAGGTTTATATTATAGTAGACAAAATTCCGCTGGCGTAGTGAAGACAAATAAACACATCTGCTGAGCTGACTCGTTCTGTACTGAAATGTCATGCCTCTAGAGTTGTCTACAGTCCGATGACCGTGGAATTGTAGTCATCCTGCTGTCTGCATTTCCAGATCATATTTATTTGACTAGAAATGTGAATGCTGCCGTGACATTAAAAATGGCAAGACTGTTTATGAAATTGGAGCCATCCCTGGAAAATTAAATTACCACCCGGCGACATATCGTTTACTGATATGTATTTGATATTAAAGAAACACTTCTTTCCAACGTTTTTGTCACCATTTTCACTGTGTTGTGCACAATTAGAAGGCTCCACAGTCTGCCGCATTCAGTGTCATTGTTATCTCTAAACACGATATTTACTGTAAAATTGTTGAAGTACTTGGTGCTGGATGACGTGTTAACACACATAACAAATCTCCTTGTTTGTTCTTTGGAGGTTGTTTACACTCATTTAAGAATTCCTTTTTCATTTCCGCGGTTAACATATTACGGTGTCGTGCTTAGTCAAGTCAAAGCACAATTGCTAGGTGGAAGAATTTGTGGGTTAAAAAAAACCGCCCCCTGCAGCTTTTCGGGTAAGAAAATTTGACGTTCACTGGTAATCAGGTAAATTATTCCTGTGCGTGTAGTTTATGGAATATGAATATATTTGCCAAGTTTACATAAGTCAATGTTACCTTGTGTACAGCAGAAAGAGCAACAGTTTGAAAACAACCGTCTTAGTTTCCGATACCGTGGATTTCTTACTGTGATTTAGGTTGATGGTAAACTACCCCCATTACGGTCCAGTGTCTCTCAGGATTCTTTGATGATTCGTGGATTAACCAAAGAGGATCATGGGATATATCATTGCCAGGCAACCAATCAGATTGCAGCAGTTGTTACCACTACACAACTGATTGTTGAACGTGAGTTGAGTCGTCGCTTCCCAACAAATATTTCAAGAACTGGGGAAAAAAAATCAATCCTAATTTTAGAATTTCACCCCAAGCACTTTTTGGTTTTTGTCTAGATTGGCATAGATCCTTTTGGCGACTTTGAATCTCCAAGTATTAATGGTTTTTCGTGGTGTAAGTGAGCCATGATTTTGACAGTGAAATTGTTTCCTGTGGTAGAAATATAAAAAACTGCAAAGCTTTCAGGCAAAACTCTAGTCTTTCATGCTTACACAGCATTTGAAAATCAGTTTGAAAATCTGACAATGAATACCCAATTGTGGTAAAGTACTGCAGTGGGCTCATTCAGTTCTCCATTTATAGTGTATCCATGATGACATTTCAATACCATGCAAATTAATAATAATTCCTAGGTCCATTAAAATACAATAGTTGCTGTTCTTCAAAATTTATTTTCAAGATTCGCAGTACTTATAGAAATGATATTTTTGATAGTAGCATATTTGACCAGTTCATGCACCCCTCTGTCTTGAATAGTCATTCATTGACTAGGCTTAATGGCCCTCAATCTGATGTTGGCAAATATTGACAACCTGATAAGGTGACAAGGCAGCATCCCTCCGAACCCTGACTGACCTGTTTGTCACCAACCACAACAAAACTTTAACCCAGATAATGTTGATAGTGTACTCTGGTTTATAAGATGGCCCTTTTTGTTTAGTGTTGTAATGTTAGTCTTCATAGTACCTGGGATAGTCACCAGTTGTGGACAATGGAATGGTTGGGTTACCAGTCATTGCCATTTGTCAATGTCAGCCCAGACACAATTCTGGCTTTCCTGATCTTGAGCATTCCAAACATTGCCTTTCATGGAATTTTCAATCAGATAAAATTGTTAAAATCCCAGAACGTTTTGTTTTCTTTTTTTTAAAAAATCCTGTCCGCATTGGTTGCTTGGAGTAGCCACTGTTATCTGAGATTGAACGTGTCAGCTGCTGACCCCAGCATGTTTATTGGTGTCATGTTTTGAGACAGACTGGAGATTCTGGTTGAAATCCTTCAGTGGAGTAGGCCTACCAAGCTTTTTTAAGTCAGAGCTTTAAGCACATTCTGTCTGTACGATGTTAAACTAATTATTACAATTCTAAGATACTGTTTTGCACAGTTTTTGTTTCCTTGAAATCAATAGTATTTTACATGGAAGAATTGTATAGATTGACTGGCACTGTTATTTTCTTGGTTTAAAAGTAAGACATTTAAAGCTTACCGTTATTCAGTCCGATTTTTGACATTGACCTGGTGATATACACTACCTCTAATGTTTTTATGATTTGATTTTTTGTCACAGTAACATCCCCCCATGAACCTTACAATGTCACCGTGGCAACCACCATTAGCTCAGCCCGTGTTGCCTGGCAACCAGCCTACAATGGAGGCTTCACACAGACCTACACTGTGTGGTAAGAGCCTCTGCTGTGCTTCATATTCTGTTTGCTTTGTTGCAAAATGAATGATTGAGGTTTATTGTCATGTGTAGGGGTTTACATTATTTGTCGTTGATATTGTAATATTGATTTGAAGATGCCAAGGATGCAAGGTCAGACATATACTTGTTCATGTCATAATGCACCAGTTAGTTTTTCTGTAATCTGCAGAGTTCCAAGATTAAATTAGCTTATTACGATAAAGTCTCTTAAGTTGGTACCAACAAGTTGTGTGGGTCAGTGGCTTCCCAAAATTTGGGTGTTTCCCTCTTGTTGGACTGAATTTTATATATTTTATCCAAGGTACCTAGAGGCAGGAGTAGCCAATGAGGAGTGGATTACATTTGACCAAATACCAGAGGACATCAACTTCCATATTGTGTACAATCTTAAGCCAAGTACTGAGTACCTGTTTGCAGTGGTTGCCAGCAACCAACTAGGACAAAGTCTGTTTAGTGAAATGGTCTCAGCAACAACTAAAGGTAAATCCATCCCCAAGGAGTGAACTGCATGTAGTTGAGAGGGTTTCATCAAAGATTACAAAAATGCGTAATTGATTTCTTTCTCCAAGTGGTTGTTGACAACTTTACTATAATTTATTTTTTTTCACAGATGCAGGGGAGTTGGTGTCACCAACTGATGAAACAGGGAAAACACTCATCCCTATTTACATTGGTAAGCTTGGACAAGATCTCACAGAGATTGCAGAGATGTCTTTTGGCTTATTACTGTACATTGTTTCAGCGCATGTAGAATATGAGTCCACTATCTGGTTCGTAAGTTTGACGTCACTTCAGTTTAAACCATGCCCACTGCACATGCACTGCACACAGAGTTACATGCGTTGATCTCCGTTTATGTGGAACCATGGAACCCGAAGTTGAAGCGCAACTTCCACGATTTGCATGCTCCCATTGGAGCCTGCAAATCGTGGCACGTCCGCCTTTGTGACGAAGTCACTTACGAACTGGATAGGCTGCAGACACACAAGGCTATCTTTTAGTTATCTTCGATGCTGTGTAGACTGGGAGATAGTATTG